>NC_069117.1:10996916-11151916 GCF_025612915.1 Magallana angulata
AAAAATGTTGATAAACAAAGCTGGTGCAGACATTAACTGTTAAGGGTTTTTTTCTGCTTAGTTGGCTACATGTATGTAACACACCATGGTGATCACTGTTTTCCTAAATTCCAAAAAAAATGCATGTTTTAGTCCAGTTTATGTTAGAATAAACTGTACTTATATCAACCCTTTTTGTGGCCATAGCCCATTAACATTACTTATTTTTCGCTAAATTGATGTATAATATCTCAGCATGTAAATAGAGACAAAAGAAAAAAAAAAAACTCTTGCACTAAATTGTAAACAATGATATATATGGCAGACGTGTAAAAAACAATTACACCATAAAAACTTTTGATTAATGTAGGTATTCTTATATAAATTTGGCAAACTTTCACACCTGTAACGGGTATATACAATTAGTTGTCTAAATAATGAGTCTTCAGAACAAGATTAACAAAATCAACTAAATAAAATCAAAGTTGATATGACCTCAAAACTTCACATCTCAAAACTGGGACATAGTGCACTCTACATTTAAAAGCAAAACAGGCTGAATATTCAAATTTAAAATCAATTGGCATAAGGAACAAAGTGTTAAAATTAAATGTTTCCTTAAATACCCAGGTATAGTTTGTAAAACTGTCGCTGTAAAAGCTGACAAAAATACATAGATTTATTTCAAAGGAAAATAGTTTTGAGAAAAACTCATCTTGCAAATTAAGAGATCATTACACTATTTTCTGTTTGTATTTCCCTTATGTTCCATTTTGACAAAGACTTGAAAGTAAGTGACAACAGTCTTGCATATTCTTAATCTTTTCTTTGGATATCTATTGTAGGTTAATCAGTTTGTTGTAACAGTCATAAATTATCAAAATTTTTACATCTAAAAATAAAGGAAATTTGTCCAAAACTTGGTCTTGTTTTCTAAATGTTTGTAAAAATAAGCAAAATATTAAATACCCAGAAGGCATCTGTAAAGTTGTTAACCAATGAAAATTGTCACAACCTGAAGAGTTGGAATGCATATGAATAGTGACAACACGTGTCCATTTAGCATTTATACATCTGACACATACAAAATCAAAAACTCTCACTCATACAAAAAAAGAGAGAGAAAAAACCTGTTAATTTCCCAGAAAAAAATTTGTACAGCATTATTGATGCCTGGACAATATAAACACTGTAGTCTTGTGTTAAAAATTGCAACTAAAAGCAAACAGTAAATTCAAGGAAAAATATAGTAACTTCCCAAAAGAAAACTGACAAATAAATCCTGTATAACTAACTACATACATGTAAAACATCCCTAGCACTTGTTCTCCAGTCAGCAAATATTTTGGAAAATACACAAAATATGAAGGTATTATTAAGCAGGATGATTGGCTTAAATATTCAACAAAGAAAATCCACAGCACGCCCCTACACCAAACTTGCAAGATGGGGGGATTAATAACTGGTTCGATTTTCCAAAATTTTGCTTCTAGTGCATCTGGGATTGGAACGTTAGAAAAGAAATAAATCAAAGTTTTGTAAACATATTAACCGAAAAAGGATTTACACGCTGTAAAATTGCATGTAAATCTAAGTGATGTACAAGGTGTTTAGAACTAGAACATGGTGATTGTTCTTGGCAAGAGTGACAACATAGCCCTCCGACGTGATCTTCAGTCCGCAGCAGCGACTAACTTTGACATAGGGACACTCAAACTCTCCAATGAGTGAGCCATCTCTCTGGAACACTGCCACGTGGAATCTGTTCCCATGACTATCTCCAATCAGAACATCACCGGCATCGCTAATGTCGATTCCATTGGGGTAGTTTGTCAGGTTCTCACAGCCAATGCGTCTCAAGAAATGACCCTCTTCATTGAACACTACCACACAATGGCCCTGCAGATCAAACAACTTTTATAATGACCACATACAAACACCTATATATTTCTGTAGATAAGCATGAACTGGATATTTAAAGAGGTATGGGACAACATTTTTTTTCATGGATAGTTAGTCTTTTATAACAGGATATCAAAACTAATATAAACCCCAGATTAATACCTTGATTTACTTTTTATTTTTATAGATAAAATTTAAGAATTACAAAAGATTTTATTCATTTTCATGTAAAATAATTAAGAGCTTATATTGGTCTTTTGGTGGCTAAATTCTATTTGGAAAGAGATTCTTTAAAGACAATTTGACAAGTTGCTATTTTTTATCTCCTTCCATTTTCATCATACAAGTGAATATGTCAACAGAGTACAAGGAAGGTTGCTCAGTTCTTTATACAACAGCGCCCTAGTATTGTCCACAGGCAATATATGACAAGCTCGTACAGGTACTTCCTACTTGTGTGTGTAAGGTAAAGTAAAAAACAAGTGCACTGTTGAGAAAAAAATCAATACCTTAAATCATTTGTACAGTGTCATTTTCTATATTATATTACACAGAGTTGTAAGAAAAGTTCAGTCCTGAAAACCGTGAGCCAAAATAAAGAAATACTGCAACTTGTCCATTTTCTGAAAATATATTCGAAAAATTTTTTTTAGTACATGGATAAAGAACTAGCTACCTTGAAATCGCACACAAAGAACTCCCTGCCACTGACAGCAATGTCGGACGGCTCCCTCATGTAGTCGCTGCAGTCGAACCACTTAATCAGGTCGCCCGCCTCACTGATGATAAACACAGTGGGGGATACACTGTCGACAGCCACGATGTAACCTACAAAATTACACATTGAAATTCTAGTTTTGCATAAAATTAGCTCATGCACAATAATAACTGCTCTTACGTACAACCAGATGGGCCTTAACAGTCACCCAAATATAATACAATCCAGTACAGAATTCCCCGAAAAGCAATTAAATAAATATACAAGTATGCAGAGTAAACTGATAGGACCAGATGTAAATATGTTGCTTAAAAACATAAAACTGAGGATTGACGATGAACTCAATTCAAAGTGACAATAGAAATAGCTTTAAACAAGCTTCTCATGTAACTCTTTTAAGACCAAAAAAAAAAATGTGTTTCCTATTTCATCAAATTTAAAATTAGGGTAGGTAGGTCGGTTTTTTTTTTTTTTTTTAAATGAGCTTTTAAGTTTTCCCCTTTCCTAGCATATAAGAAAATGTATTATACAGGTGGAGTAATCGTGGATAGTGACAACTGTTACAGAATTAAAGCTTTCTTAAATCTAAGGTTAATTTGAAATGTATACGAAGATTTTATTTTCATGTAAATAAAAATATGACAGCCACTATAAATTAACAGAGTATAATACTCATTACCACAAATATATTATATATTAGTTATTAGTTCTATTTTCCTGGTCAACTGACATAACAGTAAACGTTAATATCGTAACTGTGTTGAATTCAGAAACAGAGGAAATTCTGGTTGATCAGACAAGAGCCTTAGAATTAAATCTTTTCAATAATTTTAAAAAAAATGAATACATAATTAATGGTTTAAGACTAATTTTAAAAATTTCATTTGCAATTGAACTGCAGCATTTTAAAATCATATTTATAATGTCAATGATTGTTGGGTCTATTCAAAGACTTACGATGTCTGCAGTCTCCACACCCAGAAATAAAGAAAAAAAACTTTGCCTCTGCTTTTTTCTTGTACATTTTTATATTAATTTATAACACATCACTGCACTATGAAACTATTTATTGCATTGATGATTTAGCTAATTAAATAACCAAGGATAACTTTCATCCATGCTGTCAATCTGCACTTAGAAATCTTTAAAATGCTTTGATAAGTGGTGTTTTCTATTGAATTGTTACAAGCGTTTTTTTTAACTCTGATTTGTAAATACTCTATTGTTTAAACAAATTACGGTTGGTAATCTGGATTTGGAATAAAAAGTGTTAGGGTCGGCTAATAAAAAATAGGGTCGATCTGGAAACCGGAAACACACATTTTTATTTTTGGCCTAAGTGAAAAGAGGTGAAAAATTGACAATATTGTTTTAGCTTTATAAGCAAAGAGCACTTTAAAAACAGGCAATTTTCAATAGTTGATTGTAGAGTGGTTTGTTTCAAATATGTATTATGCAAGAGGACATCAGGAGCACCATATATAATATTCAATGTGTACATTATATCAAATTAAGGGGGCCCATAATATTGAACACTTGGCTAAGGTTTCTCACCTTGACTTGTCAGAGCCAATCCTGCAACAATGTCAATGTATCTTATGGCAATCTTTCTAATAAACACTCCCTTCGAGGTGAATATCTGCATTCGAGATCGTTCGTTGCCTCGGTCACACACCACATACTTGCCCGAGGGTCTCATCACTGCCACTTTCCTTGGGTACCACAACTGTCCCTCGTCACGTCCTGAAATATTCATGTTTAATCAGCCCTCTGTGAGCACATTCTAATGTGTTTGTTTGTTTACTACTTGAAACAGTTAAATTGATCCTATTTAACCTAAACTTACCAGGTATTCCAAACTGATACTTGAATTCTCCTGTCTTCTCAAAACAACAGACCCTGTGATTATTTGTATCAGCTACAACTATGTCCTCATCAATGCCCAGGCAGAATCCATGTGGAGAGTTAAACTGTCCTTTTCCTGGACCCAACTGACCAAATTTGCATCTAAAAAGAAAAGACAAATAATATACCAACATTTTTTATTTTAACAATAAGAGTTGTTTTGTTTAAACAGTCTTAATGCAGAGGCCAACCTTTAAACTGCTTTTAACTGCCATAATAGCATTTTCTTATCATAACCTGATCCAAACTATTTTTAACATTTGATGCAAGATCTCTACTTATTGCATTTTTTATGTGGCCAATATGTTATAGAGACCATACATGATGCATCTATATGTTTTAACTTTTCCTTCCTTTTTTTCCTAACAAAATGAACATTCCTTATAACTTTTGAAAAATAGGGCAAGTTTTTTCCCCCCCATCTAAATCAACTAGAATTTTAAACACTCTTCAGTGTTTTCATTTACATAACTTTCATTAAGTGGTGAAAAATTGCCTCCTTTTCCCCTCCTTATTGATGCCCTGCATAATCCTCTACAAGGTTAGCTTTTTAAAAAGCTAAAGAAGTCAGCCAGAGGAATATTAATCTAAGGATAAAAGCTATCAAAATATGAGATATACAGTTTCCAGAACAATCACAATATACATGTGTACATTAAGTTTGCACCTTTAAGTTTTATGGCTGTAGGTGAGCAGACAAGCATGTAGCAGTGTAGATACAGTTTATGTCTGCACATCTAATTATTACTTAAAGTTGTAACTTTGCAAAGATTGCTCTCTGAATTTCATGGTCAACCACTGCCAATATACATAATATATCAAAATATATATATATTCTCAGACTCTAGATTAAAGTTGGGAAGATGTATATATATGTATAGACTACGGACGACTGCGAACGATACCCATGGACAGTCAATGCGCAGTTTGATCTAGAAACTGACCTCTTTCATAACTTCCCAGAGTTCCAATTTAAGCAAGCGCAATTGAAGTTTCATCCTAACTTAAGTAGTCTGCCCGTGGGCTTACTAATGAAAAGTCACAAATAAATTTCATGTACATACCTGATCTGCATCGCACTCATTTTGTTGCCACGACGTACAGGAGGAAAAGGCATGTTTCCATTTGTGCTATTGAATCCAGCTGAAATTCAAAGACCCAGTTTTACACTTCATGAAAACCATAAGCTTAAACAGATAAGAGAACAATTAGTTGTAAATAATGTTCTTACAATCTGCCATGTCTTTGCTCGTGGAGTTCATATTCATACTGCCAATGGTTCCTATAGAACTCATGGATCCAATGCTACCCACACTGCCCATGCCCCCAGTCAGGGAGCTGGGGGGCTGCTGTAACAGGCTGGCCAGGGTCTCCAGGTTGGGCGACTCCGATTGGGGAGTGCTGGGATTTAACAGAGAATTGAAGTTGGTATCACTCTGTGAAATGGATGGAGGGGCTGTCCCAACAGGAGTTTGTGGAAGACCAACTGTGAAAGAATTATTTCATACGTTGAGCAATCTCATAAAGCAGCATATTTGATGTCATACATACACAAGTATAGATTTAATACACATACATGTATATCTGAAAATTTTGAAAATGCAAATTGCATTTCAAAAGCTGATACAGATCATTGTACCTGACTGAAGCTTGGCAAGTGCTGCTACGTTCATCATTGAAGCACTAGATCCACTGTTGTTGCTCGCTGCATCAACAGAAATTCCACTGTCCGACATAGCAGGGCTGTGGGAATTCCTGGAGAGGCTTGTGCTGTGGTCATGCATGGTTTGACTCCCTGAGGAAAGAAAACAATCATTGAAGGTATAGTCATCACAAATAAGCTAATAAATAATAAACTAATAATCATTACATTCCTTAAAATTTAACAAGTCAACCATACACGAGCATTACCAGATTTATCGTAACCTGCAATTGCTGATGCCATAGATGCAGGAATAGACCCAATTGGCCCTGGCGTATTGCTTCTCATCGAGACAGGTGTAATTGTGCGAAAATGATTGTGAATCAAATCTTGAGCTTGAGTCGAGGTCTGGCGCATCATACTCGGCTCCGGACTCAACACTCCACTGGGCAAGTTAAAACCTTCATTCTCAAAAGAGGAATGCAGGGATGACAAGGGTCTTTCAAGCTGTGGCTACAAAATGAAAGACTTTCACATAATTTTAAACTATTGAACAGAAGAGAATTTTTTTTTTCTTAGAAAGGATTGTCCCTTATACCAATCCTCAGATCCATGCATTCTTTTAACTGCGTTCTCACAAAGTACTGAATTCATTTCAAGTATTAAAAAACAAAATAAAGACAATAAGAGAATGATTCAATCTCATGATATCTTTCATTTCTTTCCATACCTTAGGCTCTTCCTTGACAAAGGAGCCAAAAGTCTTGTTGATGGCCTCTTGAAATGCTTCTGTATCCGAGTGGAAATCCAGATTGATGTGGATATCTGGCCTAGGTGTATTGTTGATGAGAAACATCAGCTGGGCACTTATCATTTTCCTCATTAGTGCATAATGCAGACCAGTGCCATGTTGTAACAGCAACTCGGTGTACTTGCACCCATCTTCAATTTTTTCAGATGTCTTCTCCACACTGTGGAAGAGGTCCATGATGGCAAGTTCTTGTTTTGAATGCAAATCTTCCAGCTCTTCAAGCACTGCATCCTACAAGATGAGGGGAAAAAATGTTTACTGAACTCAATGCATGTTTAGGTTAGGCCTAAATAAAAAGTGTGTTTAGGGTAACACTGATGAAAAAATTAGGTTAGGTAGGTAGGGATTATTTTTAATTTTATCATTTTTTTTTTTGCCTGAATCCTAAGAATGTTTGTTTGTTTCATATTTAAAAACGTACTTTTTATTGGAAATAAGATAAAATTCACAATCGGATAAAATCAGGCATCTAAAAATGGTTGGATCGGGCCATTTTTGTAGGTTAGGTCGGGTTACCCGAAAAATACAACTTTTTTTTTAGGCCTTAGATAGAAATTTCTGTACTACAATGTTTTCATATTTTTTTTTCAAATTACACTACACTACCAATTAAAATGTAAAAAGTAGATACCTTTTTCTTCTCCAACATAGCTTTGTAGCTTTGGAATGTTTCTTGAATCAGTCCCTTGGCGTTATCTCTTTGCATCTGCAGATCATTGAGGCTGCTCTCCAACTTCTGGTGAGCCTCATCACACACAGCCACCTTCTTCTTGCTCTCTGCCAGCATTATAGACAACTCATCCTTCAGCTTCTTCTCTGTCTCGCTAATATTTTCACACTGATGGTCTTGTGGCTTGTGCAGACTTTTCATACATTCACCACATATAGCCTCCTACAATAGCATCATAATGATTAATTGTTATTTGATCATCATTTATACCATACATAATGACTTCAAAATACAAAATGTTGCACAAGACACAAAAAAGTGATGGAAATGACAATCAATGCTCACCCGACAGGTGTTACAGTAGAACTTGACATGTTCAGTAGCATGGTAGGTACAGAAGATGACTTTGTGAGCCAAATTACGTCCGCCTTCTTTCATATCCTCAAACAAGACAACCTGATGAAAATGCAAATTGTCAAAATTATTAATTAGAAGAGTGCTACAACCAAACATATTCAAAGCAACTTCGTTGAGCATTTTCATTACCTCATGATTATCAAAGCACCTCATGAACTGATGTGCAGTGACACAATTGGCACAGAGGTAATTTCCACTGATACAGTCCCTGCACCTAGCTACAGCCTTTTCCTTGGCTTTGCAGCTATTGCAGAGGATCTGCTTGTCCTCTATGGCAGCAATCTCCAGAAGATCGGAAATGACGTACTCTGGTTGCAAAGCTGCGATTCCACCGGGTGGGATTTTTGTGTCTTGTTTGCAAATGGAACAAGACAGGACATCTTTTGCATCTTCATTTTCATTCTCCAGACAAGTCTGGCAGAAGACATGAAGACAGTTTAAGATTTTGGGTTGTTTGAGCTTTTCCTCGCAAATTCTGCATGTATGCTCCTCGTCACCATCCAGGCTGATGTTTGGCATGGGCGACACCTCTCGGGACTGCTCAGGAGAAGCTGCAGGTGATATTTCTGGTGAGGACATGGCTTGTTTGTCTAAAAGGAATAAAGATGACACATAATGTGAGACAAGACATTGAGACAGTGTATTACCCCACAGAATCTCAGAGCTCAACATCATCTAAAATATTTAATTGTCCATTGGGCAAGCTGCCAACAAATGCTATGTCTGAATACAGTTTTTCATTTTTTGGCTAATTTGAATGAGGAAAATTATAAAATTTATAATCAAATTTGTTGCAGCAATGATTGTATTTTACCAAGGAAAGTGTATAATTAGTATATACATTAATTGTTGTCAAAACACATTTCATGGATCATGTTTATTGCCATTGTTATCTGAATTCTTTCAATTTTAAATAAATTCTGCTTAAAAAATTCTAGAAAAAAAATGGTATTTGTAAACTTCATAGGAATAATTAGATTACAAAATCAGTAATTGCAGTTTGCACCATCAACACTTTATACATTCAGATTGATCACCAAAGTTGACACACAATTTTTTTTATCAAGTAGATTGAATACACAAGTTCCACTTCCTTACCCAATACATATAGCATGGAAATAAAAATTCAGCATGTATCTACAAATCAGATATCTTTTGTTAATACTTCAAGTTTAGTCTGTTTCTGTCACCACAAAATATAAGGTTCGCCAAAAAACACTCGCCTTTTATGTTTCCTTAATCAACATCAACAAAAACCACTCTTAGTAAAAAGGACAAGGGATAGATATATTAATACCTTCTGCATTTAGTTTCCTTTCTTATTGAAATTCTATAATCATTTTGCTAATCAAAATTAGCAGAGTCTGTTTCCACGTATGGGTCAATGTTTTATAACTCAAACACAGGACAGCTAGATTGTTGGACCCTATTCCCTTCAAATCCAATAGTGCCGCTTTTTTCTCCACATTGGCTGTACAATCTCTCCTGTAGGGAATCACATTTTACATGACATTGCCAATGAAACAGCCATAAAATTCCTAATGTATGCAACTCTACCATGAAACAGTCATGCAATAGAGACAAACAAAAAATGTAGGCAAATCAACCGAGTAAGACAAAATCAGAAATACTGCACATCTACCATGAGGTCCAATTGTCTTTCACGCATAATGTAGTGATACCATTATCATTACCATTGGTGCTTTGACTTTCCCCTGGAACTGACAGGTTAACTCCTGCCAGGGGAAAGAACCTACCGTGATCTTCAAGAGCCAAGATCAATCTTAAGGGGGTGGAATGTGACAGTCAGAACTAGAGACTCAGGAGTCCCAGTCTGGTTGGTAATATTTTTTCCTCTCCTTTCCAGTTCCATTTGTAACGAAATGTAACAGTAATGTAGCAATACCATTACCACTGGTAAGTCTGATATCATAGATACTAAAACTAAACTGGCCCAAGACCAATTCTTGCCAAGTACCATTTCTTCTCAGTGCGTTTTACATCATTTTATCGACACATAAAATTATACATGAAAAATATGTAACAATCCACTGGCGAGAAATGGTACCTGGTGAGAATCAGTCTTAGGCCAGACAGTGGTATTGCATATGTCATTTTACAGCTCATGTTCAGCATAAATATAAACACAATATTGAAGAGTTGTAGTCTCTCCTTTTATTGTTTAATAATTGTAGAGCAGGCAACATACTTACCTTCTGTGAATGTGCTTTTTTATTTATGCTTCATACCCAACTCAAGAGTGACCATGTGCAACACTATAATCATCACATTAATTTATCAGCGTGAACATCCTATGCAGCCACAATTAACATCCTTCCTGAGAGGAAAGAGTATTTCCTGTTGCTTATCAAGTGGCACTGAATCCCTATATCCTGAACCAGTTTACAAATATTCATCCATGCATATCATGTCTGATAAAGTCACTCCGGCTGATCGTACATATACACAGTGACCTTGACCTTCATTCTAAAAACGGGGGATTTTGTTTTATGCGATACATCATTTACATAATTACTCAGTCATGTCTGATAAAACATAAAACTAAAATATTAATGTACATGAATCTGCTACAGTATTTGAAACGACCAAATCTGTTTGCAAAATCAAGCGAACAAGCGAAGTCATGGAAATGGTCGACGGATGTGCATGTACTAATTTAATATATGCACGACGCACTATAAAAATAATGCAAATGGCGTTTAAACATACATAGCATAATAAGTGCAATTTTTAATTGTACACAATGTTTACCATGTAACACTTCTTACTCTATCTTTGTAAGTCCTAGCTTTTGAAAATAATCTGTACCAAAGACGTCATCAGTGCAAATTCGCGTGAGGGTCACGAGAAAAATCCCAGACAAAGAAAACAAATAACCGTCAAGTAATGGACCAAAAATGTCTAAATAACGTTTTTCTGATACAGCTTTCACCCCAGCGATTTACAATGTAAGAGGGAGGCGTCACCATAGCAAACTTTGTACCCTCGTCCTTGCTTGCATGTGGCATACCGAAAGTGCTTTTTTTTGTCATGCGATGGTGTTGCACTTGAATAAAATAATGAAATAAAGTATACTTACATGGAATGTGTAGATGTTCTGGCACTTTTCAATGCTGTTATATTTAACGAATTAAACTGTATTTCAGAAAATATGCCATTTAGGTGAAGGACCTTCCCGCCATAGATCGTTTCCACACCATGAATCGCAAAATAATAGTGTCGTGTGTTGCGCATGTCCTCATTCATGGCGGGAGTTCCAAAAGTGGCAAAACGTAATCGATTTCCAAAGTGAATAAATTGTTAGCAGGGGCGTATTTAAATTCTTATATTGGTGCAACAAGAAACATTATATTTATCTGATTTAATATATAAATCAACTGTATAACTAATTTAACATATAAAAAAAGCTAATTGGAAATGCAAATTGAAAAATGCTGTTTTTTCTTGACATATTTCTTGAAGATTTTAAATGATATATCATGTATATACGTATAGTCAAACAAATCAACATACTTTAAAATTTCATTTTATTTACCAATATTTAGGTTTTTTTTAAGAAAATCTATGATTTACATAATATTTTTTAGTATTTACTAGTATTAATTTATTTCAATATTTTGGCGTTTTTTTTCTCAGCTAGAGGGTGGTTAATTTGTCGGAAAATAAAGTTTTTACAGAGTACAGCCAAATGCTGTGAAATTTTGTGATTTTATGATAAATTACTGATTGCACATTTTATTGAAGGAGTGGGGCGGGGGCAATCTAATTAAAATTAGACTTGTAATTCCGCTCCTCTACGATACGCTATTGTATAGCGTATCGTAGAGGTCTAATTTCAATTAGATTGTATAGCGTATCGTAGAGGAGCGGAATTACAAGTCTAATTTTAATTAGATTGGGGGCGGGGGCTGTATTCATAAAATCAAGATTCATTACAATGCCTCCTCCGTGATCAGAGCCCAACATGTATGCTATTTCATAGGGCAAGCTAAATTCACAAAAAATGAGCTAAACACAGTTTAAAATATCTGAAAACAATTATCTACATTCGTTAACTTTAGTAAAGAGTTGTCAATGATAGTTTCACAACCCTAGCCTCATGAGCCTGAAACTATATAACTTGATAATTCATTATCAGAGAAACTATATGTTATACAATCAGTTTGATGGTTGTTTTCAGTGCTACTTAATATTATGGTTATACACTTCTGAATCATATATGATCGGTTTAACTATGTTTTACAGCTGTGAAATACTAACGTTATAGTTTTCTGTCCGTAAAGTATAGTTTACAGCCGATAAACCTAATTCATCGACTGCGACAGTATGATTAGCTCATTTTTATGAATTTAACATACCATACCTATAGACTGTTTGTAAATATGTTATGTATATATACCTCTGTTTTAGTATGAATTTATCATACACGGTTAAATTTTGACATTTGAGAAAGTAACAGAATTGAAAGCTACCTACTCTTCTTTAACAAAAAAAAAAAAAAAGTCACATGCAGCAAGTCTGTTCGACTGATTTGTAGTTCTACCGTTTGGTGTCGCACTTTCTATATAATCAAGATATGCATATAATTGCTCTCTGAATACATAAATCAATTATTTTAATTGTAAATATCAAGAAAAAAACTCGTCATTACGTTATTACCAGAAAATATCTCGTATTTAAGAAATTTTCCTACATGTGACACGATGAATTTGATGATATTAGTGCTTCAGAAAAATGTTGTTCAAGTAGAACATGTACCATTTCATTCAACTGCCCTGTAAAAGCATTCAAGTTTATTCTTTTTCTGAGTCAATCATGCGGTCTGTTGAAGGCACACATTCTGACAAATTTATAAGGTTTAGAGAATGCAGTCATTTACTGGTACTCGTTTTCAATGATATCTTGTCACTCGTTACGGCGGAGTCACAGCCATACATGACAAGGCTAGTATATGTAAGTAATAGGGGAATTAATACGATGTTAAAAGGTTGATAATTGGATCATTGAAGTCAATCTGTCACATTCCATGTAACTTTCATGCTCTTTTGAATTCCAAGAGCGGATCCAGAACATTTTTCCAGTGGAGGGGGGGTTAAATTCAGATGCATATACATGTATATTAAATTCTAATTTTTTCCGAGGGTGGGGGTGTGGACATTTTTTATTTTCTTGTTAAAGATTAAAAAAACTGAAAAAACATACAACTTTTAATAAAAAGAATTCAAGGTGTATGTGATTTTCCTTGGCGTATGCAATGAAAATTAATTACATGTACTATATGAAAATATTAATTATACAACATAATAATTCAGATTTATCTTTCACTTGCGAAATCATATTTTCAGAAGACATTTTTAATAGATCTATCAAATGAAGTTATAGGTGTAATGCAGCCCATTTCTTCAAAATACCAAACATACGTCTTGGCAGGACGATAAATAAATACAAACAAAATTTTCAAACAAGCGATTGTTAAATAAATATATTTTCATTTAAACATTTACAATACAAATACAATGAGTTCTTAAGCTAGATGTACTAACTTTTCAATAATTTCATCTTTCCTGTCAGTTCTAAACACTACCCCGTTGAAAGCAAAAAAGAAAAAAATAATAAATTCAAAATTTCTCCTAAACCTACACCTGTAGGTGACAGAATTCACTTCGGACAGACCTTTCAACCATGTGAACAACAAACCAGGCACGTAGCATCGTTTTGAAAGTGGGGGGGGGGGGGGGGGGCCCAGACTCATCCAAAAAATTTTGACAAGCAAAAAAAAAAAAAAAAAAAAAGGAAAATGTTATGTTTCTAAAATCTTCAAAATCCTAATCCGGGGGGGGGGCTGGCTTACTATATAACTTCAATTTCACTTCTCATTTCCTTATTTTCATATCATTTTCTTACATACTCCCAAAAAAGTGGGGGGGGGGCAACTCTATGATAACTCCATTTTTTATATGTAAATTTTAAAAAATTTGTTGCTGCGAGAAAAAGTGGGGGGGGGGGGGGGGGGGGGGGGGGGGGGGCCAGGCCCCCCCTGATGCTACGTGCCTGCAAACCTTTATTTTCTTAGGAGAGTTCTCCATAATTTCAATCTTATCAACTAAGGGATTACCTAATACTACTTTTTGTCATACTTCGACATTGGTCCTATTAATTCTGGACCTGATAGTTGCAATTCAACATGTTTGTAAGTTAAAAAAAATAAACATTGTTTATCTCATAGAGACATGGAATCACCTTTATGAGTCTACCATTTTCCTATTACATATGAAAATCAAACTTAATGCTCTATATTAAAATATCGTATTGCATGGTATGACACAATATCGTATCATATCATAGGATACAATATTGTATCATGTAATATGTACAATTTCATATAAAATAATACTTTACAATATTGTATTATGATATAATACAATAATATATCATATGATAGAATATTGTATCATATGATAGAACAATGTATCATTTGATACGATATTGTATTACGATTTGATACAATATTGTCATATGATATGAATAGAAAAGGTATAATGATATGATGTTTTATCATATATCTTACCATATATCAGTTGATACATACAATATCATTTCTTATCTTACAATTGTATCATTTCATGATACAAATTTTAAACAATATCACAATACATGATTCAACATCGTATCACATCATATGATACAATATACTATCATATTATATAATATAGTTGCATCATTTCATATAAAAATGATACAATATAGGATCATATCATTTGATGCAATATTGTATTAATACAATATCATATACTTTATATTTGGTCTAGTATTATAACTAACCTCCTGTTAAATTGCAGGGAGATCATGCATATTCCAAACATCGTCAGTACAATATATACTTCCCCTTGAGCATTATAAAGTCATTCTATAAGTACAAATGTATTATGACATCAGGTTTAAAACCCAAATTGAAATTTGTAACATTGTTATAAAACGCTCGATTTTTATTGTTTATTCATTTTGTGTCGGTTAGTGAAATATATTTTTTACATGGTTTGTAGTTGACCTAATAATTGGTTTATACGTGGTCAGTAAATTCCATATGCTGCAAGAGTGGAGCTTCCGAGTCTCCGGATGAAATTTACTAACTCGAGCTCTGCTCTTCCCCATGGAATTTACTGATCATGTATAAGCCATATTTGGTCAACTACAAACCATGTAACTAACATACAGTCAAACCTCGTTATCTCAAACTAGATGGGCCTGGTTAAAAACTCCGAGATATCCAAGTATTTGAAATATCAAGGGTAAAATGCTAAAAATATAAGTGATTGGGACTTACAAATCACTTTGACATAGCTGTATGATACGATAAGGTACTGTACAATTCATGCAGTATCATAGGAATATGAATCATATATTAACAATCACTTCCATCAAGCAAGTCGAGTGAGGTAGGACCAGGTTTTCTACACATCCTTGATAAAGGAGATCAGGCTCTGTATCTGAAGCTAGCCTTCTGTTTCATCCCAACAAACCTATAAAATTTAAGCAATCCACAAAAATTGGCCCCACAAATTTTAATGATTCCACAGTAACATGAACTATGAAAGTTGGTCACGACAGCATTTTCTGCCTCTGAAGCTAGCTCTATGTTACACATCCATGGTTACCGTTATGTTTATATTAACTGTGCAAGTCTGTTTGGATTTACCAGGACTTCATTAGGTAACCAGCTCCAAGACCCTAACACAATGTGAATTGTTCTGAAATCTTAAGCCTGCTTAAACAACTGGATAATCAACATCACTCTCTGTATCTGAAGCAAGTTCTTTGATTCATTCATATAATTAAATTGCATGGAAGCACACCATATAGAAAACCAAGTAGTGGATGGAAGTGTTCATTTTAATTACATGTAGATTGAAATGTGACCTGCTCCAAAATCCATATCCTCCTCCAGTATCTGACACCCATAGGTCAGATTCAGCATCAAGGCCTGTCAAATGCATTAGTATTGCAAGATGCATCCTCAATTCAAGTTTGGTGAAGATAGAACCAATAATAATTCAGGTATGACCATCAAAGGGCACCTGCTCCAAAAACTTTAACCTTATAAAGAATAAAAACCTGTATCAAAGCACATCAAGTGCATAAGTACATATGTACTACAAAGTGTACCACCCATACAAGTTTGGTGAATAGGACCAGTTATAACTATTTATAACTTGGATATGGCCATCAAAGGGCATCTGCTTCAAAAACTTTTAACACCTCCCGCATATGAAATTTATGGCCCATTGTCCAGATGCCGCATCAAAGTCTGTTAACAACGCACCATCCATGCAAATTCGGTGATAATAGGACAAGTAATAACTTAGATCCAGGACCTGCTCCAAAAACTTTAACCAGGTCTGGACACCATGGTATTGCATAAGCTCTCCTCGACTTGATCTCATTAAGCTAATAGTAATAACATTAACTAACAGGTAGTAACATATAAATTTGCAAATGAAAACAATTCACCCCACCTTTTTTTACATAAAAATATTGTACAACATACATATATAAATTTAATAGTAATTGCATTATAAATAAATGTATCGTCATATACATTATTAAACATACTGGTATTTTGATCCAGAATATATTTTCTGAATGTTGCACTGTCAAATCTGATCTACAGTACAGACACTCTGTCCTCGAGTCGAATTACATAGTAAAGTCTGTCTCTAAAATCTTCACTGCCTGTTTCTGGTACATTTTCAGATGCTGAGCTCCATCCAACATGAGGAAAGGGGTTTTCCTCTGCCAAAACAATTTTTGTTGTTTCTGTGGCATTTTGCACTGGTTTGGAGAATTCCATCTGCCACAAACAAGGGGCACAGTTTTCAATCATTGACTTTATTTGCGAGGTTGGGACAGGAAAATCAAATAAATGCTTTTCATTGACAGAGTTGTTTTCATAATATTTCAGCATTTGGATGGCCACAGAGTTCAAAGTTTGCATGGAGAGCTTTAGGAACATTCCCAGCATGACTGACATCTCTATCACATGATGCAGTTTCTCCAACGAGGCTAATCTCTGGGACAATGGCTCTTCAGTTTGTACAAAGGACTCAATATTCCCTAACACAACCAGCTCTGTTGAAAGGAAAGCATGGACATAATCCTGTCGCAATTTTTCCAAGCCTATTTCAGCCAGTAGCTGAATGGCATAAATTCCGCCAGCTAAATTTGGCATTCTGAGTTTCCCTGCGCAGGCTTCTCTTACCAGCTGAGCAATAACGGTGTTATTTTTTCTGTGAACCATGGGATAGAATTCGCCATTACTAAGGACTGCAAAAACATATTTCAGTGCCTCCTCCAGCTCACTGTATGATGTGCACTGAATAAGGATGTTCCACAGATGATCAGTAAAGTCCAGGTCTTTCCGTCGATCAAAAGAAAGCGTATCTAGTCCAAGGACTTCTGACATCTCATTTTGGGGTGGTTCCTTCTCAGTTTTAGCGGCATCCCCCAGCTTTAACCTTTCAATCAGCATCTTCAGCTGCTCAAGAATTGGTGTATTGCCCTCATCTGCCAACCAAAGAATTTCTCCTGTTTCCAACCCTACAAAACAGATCATTCAAATTAATATATGAAATACCAGAAAGGAAAATATTCCTGCTTTATGACAATGCAATAAAATCTTTCGGAAAAAAATCATCCACACAAAACGGAAAAGGCTCTGTTATTTTCTCCCCCATAGATTCTTGTTATAATTGTCTTTTGAGAAATAAATCATATTACTTGAGTTTTCTTTTTTTAAATGGAAATTTTTGACAGGAAAAAAATTATTACATTACCATTAACAAATGATCGTAGCATTTCCAACTCCCGGTAAAATCCATGTGCTGTAGACCTCTCATCACCAGACATAACTTGGGCAAGGATGTGGGCTTGAGATTCAAGAGGGGGAGACTGCAATACCGCCGTACAAATGGGCTTGGACCATTTAATTTCTACAACCAAAGAACCAGCAAAATCCTGCTCATTGCTAATTATCTCCTGTAATAGTTTCCCCATCATGTCATATCTTGCCTTGTATTTCATTTGTTTCTCCACAGTCTTCATATTATGGATCTTTGGAAAATGGACATTCTTCGGCTCCGGGCAGGATACCTTAATGACTGTTGACTTCAGACATTGTTCTTCTCGAGACAGCATTAGACAGGAAGTGTGCTTTCGGTCTTTACCATCACTGAAAATAAGGATGGGGGGCCAGCTCTTTCCATCTGATGCAAGGCTGTATAAGGATGCCACCACTTTTGTCTTGTTGAATGGAATTCCCAGTTTAGTCAGAGAAGTCTTGAAGAAATGCTCTTTATTTACTTGGAAGGCAACAGGGGATTCTATATCCGACAAATCTGCATATTCTTGCATCTTCAGAGGTGAGCCTTGCGTTACGTCATAGCTATTCATCTGCATCCTGTTTTTATTGCTTATTGATGATTCCTGTGGTAGATATTCTGAGATGTCGGGATCGGCCACAACCATACTGCCAGGTTTTTGGGCTACAATGATTGGCAATGGAACAGCCATTAAAGTCCCTACGCCAGCTAAACGAGGGTCTTTCCCATTTGAAATATAAACATATTCCACATCTTGCAATATCGTGTCAACACTTTCTGGGCTTAGTTTTGACAGGAAACTTCCAAACTCAGTTACATTTTGACTGTCCATTTCTATCACTTTTATATTTGGCGGGAGCGTAATATGAAAAATATATGTAGACCTAAAATTTCCGGCGTTGAGACAGTTTAAAGTGGAGTCAAGAAATCTTTCTAAAATAATTTTAAAAAATATTTAATTCATTATTTTTTAATGCAATTTAAGAATTTAATTGCAGAATTGCCATTTGATGGTTTATATTTAAGATAATCATAAGCGCGATATCTGAAATTTTACTTGTTGCGAATACGGAATTTTTTCATAGCAGGGACTCACAAAAAAAGGGAACCAGCTCAAAATTTACCCAATCAAATTAGACGATGCAAGAAGAGTTTGGTATAACAACAAAGATGGCGGAAGATTTCAGGTTGCACATGTTTTATTGTCAATTTTTGTATACATGAGTAATTTGTATTAAAATTAAGATTTAAGTAGGATGTTAGTGAGTCTACAACTTGGTTGCATCATTACTTGGAATTTTAGATCGGACATATTTTACAAAATGCGAAAAAGACTTAATAGAATATCCTCGGAGGTCCATGAGTCGTTACCCTAAGAATGTCGGTCATTTTAATCACTTTATTAAAATTGTGACACTAAATTATTTATAACATACCTAAAGCACTTCTATTTCTGCGTAAAACTTTACACTGTTTTCATTATTTTTTTCATTTCATAAATAAATAAGTGGGCAGTGAAAGCACCAATGAAGCGGAGACGGCCATTTTGAAACCTGGTCCTAGAGTCGTGACGTCAGATATAAACAAAACTATAAGGCCAAAGCAATCTAAACATTCGTTTATAATGGACAATACTAACAACAATGAATTGCACAGTATAAAAAATTATGAAAATACATTTAACAATATTTAAAACTCTATTTAATTATAACAAATTGAATAATTTAAATAAACAGTAACACAATAAATCTATAAAAATAATGGAACAAATTTGATAACAGTTAATAATGTAAATCCATCTTTTGAATTGATTTGATATGTTCTATTTATAAAGTATAATTGACAACAGATTTAACAATGCAATATTGGATAGTTGTATTAAAACAATATGATCACTCTTCTGTACAGTGAGGACAGAAGAAGGAGTCATTCCTCCTAACAAATCTGACAGGTGAGCAGTAAATTAAATGAACCCAGTGGTTGCATCTGTCACATTGTGCCCATTTAGTAAACACTAAAGAAACACAATTTCTGATCTGTTCTGGCTGCCATCTGTGACAAATGCAACAAAGCTTTGACGGATCAATGTTCTCAGTGTCACTGTCTGAATCACTGATGGCATCATCGGAAATCAAATTTATAGCCGATGGTCCTGGTTGTTGAGTCTCGTCAACAAAAACAATTTTCTTCTTAGGTTCAGCTTTCTTCACACTAGTTGAATTTCTTTTCCCATGTGATCCTTTCTGATTTCTTTCATGCTCCACCATTTTTTCAATTACTCCATCAGAAATTTCCTTCCCTGCCACTATCTTACTCAATGTTTTTCTCTCCTTGGTAACTGGCTCACTCTTTATTTCCTTCAAGTGTTTCTCTTTGTTCACTAATTCCATTACAAAACCTCCATTATCTTCCTCATTGTCTAAATTTTCCGCATCTTCATGTGTATTCTTTTCACTTGGTGTTGTGTTTGTAATAGGGCTAATTTGTTTAAACACCTCTGCTGGAGCCAGATATTCCATTCTGATCGCTTCAGGATTCAAAGGGTAGATACCTGATTTCCTGAATCCAGACTGAATATTTTCTGGAGAAAGTGCTCTAGTGTATGCCTTGCCAGCAACCTCACATACATTGTATCTGGTAATGGTAGCAGAGGACTCCCTCATCAATTTGTGGCACAGGTTGTTGTATATTTTCTCCAAGGGACCATAGCAAGAGACATCCATGGGCTGCAAGATGTGACTAGTATGTGCAGGTAAAATGAAGATAGTGATGCCCTGCTCTTTTGCCCATTCTATCAGATCAACAGAAACATGGGAGCGATGTCCATCCAAAAGTAAAAGAACCTTTTGATTGTCACTTCGTGGTACAAACTTCAAGAAATGGTTTTCTAAATATTCGCGGAATATAACACAATTTGACCAACCTGTTTCACTCACAGTCCCACTGGTTCCAGGAGATGCCCCATTTAATAACTCTGGTCTCATCCGCTTCCCTGGGAAAATAAAAAATGGTGGTATGGCAACCCCACTGGCACTTCCTCCTCCAAGACTGGTAATAGTTTTCCCCCGACCAGATGTGACAGCCTGTGGGCAGTATGTTGAATCACTCACAACTGAAGGGGGTTTGTGATCAATTGATATGCCCTTTTCATCTACATTGTAAATCAAATGAGGCTTGTCATGCATGTTGTGTGTTGAAAGGGTTTTTTCAAGATTCTTAAAGTACCCAGCAACTGTTTCTTTTGATGCCATCTTCGCTCGGGCATGTTCAAGCCCTCTTGGCTGAAGAGATTTAGTTCTGGCCATCTTTTAAGGAACCCCCTCATCCATTTCATGGTAAATGGTTTATCCATAGTTCTCTTCCCAAGGTGTACAGCATACTCAGATGCAATATTTACACACTCCTGTCGGGTGTAACCATACCCATAAGCTGCCATCGTCTTAAAATGTTGAACTAGGTTTGCCTCTTCAAAGCATTCCAGCACTGGGCTCTTCCCAAAAACTGCTGTCTCAGGATCCACTTTTTGAAGAACTCTATCTCTTAGAGTGGTGTCTGGCACTTGAAATATTTTTGATGCCTTTTTCACTGACATTTGATTTTCTTTCACCATTCTATAAGCATTTGTTAGAGCTGATGGAGAATATAACCTGTATTTTTTCTTTTTTGACGTGGGATTAACCTAACAAAAACACAAAAACAAAATAAAAAGGCTATAAGGAACTTTACTTCTTGTAACTAAAAATTATCTTTGTTTGGCCTTAAACATTCCAATCAGATCACATGACTTTCATTGACTGGATGTCAACAAAGGAGACAACCCCTGTTATATTCTTAAATTTTGGGTTTAAACGTGTATTTGACCATTTTCATTTGTGACTTTATTTGGTATTAAGTGATCTTAGCAAATAGTTGAAGATAAAAATTAAAATAAAAAATATTACCTGTTTTGACCGCATTGTCGGCTGCTGTATAGTAAAAAGTGACGTCACATATCGTAGTAAATTTTTTCTCAAGAAATGCGCAGCCTCGAACCAAATCTCGCGAGATACGCGAAGAAAACAAAAGGGACACGACTCTAGGACCGTGACGAATTTAGGACCTCCGACGATATATGTCGATGCACTCTGCCAGTAGATATGGCCACTAGACTAACCCTAATCCTAACCCTAACCCTAGACTAACCCTAATCCTAACCCCTAATCCTATAACCCTATCCCTAAACTAACCCTAACCCAAACCTAACTCTGTTTTGTAACCAATGTTACCAGTAACCACTGTATCCTGTCACAAGTACATCAAAGTTTGAAAATCATTCATAATCAAACATTGTTACTGATGTAACCAATGTTACTGGTTACAAATAGAAAGGGGTAAAAGTCAGGACTAATTTCTGGCCATATATGTCTGCCAGTTAACAACTATAAACAAGTAAATTATATCAGGTTGGACAACATTTCTTTTTTTTAAGCCATATAACTTTATTAGATATCGCATGATCTGTGTCATTGATTCAGCTGAAAAATTAAAATTCTGATATACATTCTGTAATAGTTTGCCATAGACTGATAGAGTATTTATTAAACATAGGGCACATAGGCACAAAACTTAACCTCCTGCCTGCTGGTACACAGTGTGCATATTAAACCTTAATTTTTTTATTATTATATCATAAATTTTTTTTTATTATTATATCTTATTATTTACAGAACTGCAAGACCAAAAGAATATTATCGAAAATTTTTGGTAAGTATAAAGTATCAATAAAGAAAATTGACATGGATATATATGGATAGTTGGATACCATGATATCTTTCATTAATAACTACAGAATATACAAATGTAGGTATTACTGACATTGTTAACTTTTATTTAAAATACATGACCCCCATAAGCAGGTTCTGTCAATTTTTACAACAACAGTAAGGTTTTATATCTTGCAACGCATGAACCATTTTTACAAAGACAGCATAATTTTTGTGTACCATATACTGGTATTTGTATGTTTCCATTTCATTACCTCTAGACAGAGAGTAAAACTAAGAAAAATATCATGTTGTCTTTTATTTGTTTGCTACACATTTGGTTTTGTCATCCTTATGTTGTATAAATAATTTGATTGTGTCTTCAAGTGAAACATATATCTGTGTATTGTCAAACCTGTTATTTTTCTCAAATTTTGCACATTGATTGAGAAAGTTGGATCTTTGTGAAAATTACTACATATATACAGTACTTAATGAATCCGAACATATATCATATACAGTATTGAACATAAGATTCTTTATTTTTCCATATATTAATCATGTAGGTATAAGTGATGAAATCAATTGATAAATACTAAATATCATACTTAGGACCTTGTAAAATAAACTTAATATGAACATTGCAAACACTCTAACTAAGTGAAATATGAAAAAATAGCAATAGAGTAATACAATGTATTCTGTTCTACCAAAAACTTGAAAGAGTAAGAAGTTATAATATAATTTATTTTTCATTCTATCTCTATTAACGATACATGTATTGTTCTATGCAGTCAAACTCCTTCGTAAATGCCTGGGTTGTAGATTGATATTATTATATTTTTAAACAGGAACAAGAAGTTCGACCAGATGGGAGAGAGCTGGGGGAGACACGTACAACAGTCATCAATGTCGGTACGACTTCAAAATATTTCTTTCTTTTGGGTTGCATAGACTTTCTCCTGAATTATTCTATTTCCATTAAAGTTGTCACATTTTGTCTTTCTGTGTAAAACATGAGAATTTAAGCTTCATTTTGATTTATTAAGAATAATGAGAATGTGTGTTTGAATCATGCTATGACTAGAATAAAATCCAAATATCATATATATGTATTCATTTTACCAATTTTGTTTGGAAAGCACAAGTTGAAAGATGAAATGATATGTGAATACATGTATGTGTACTTATGTGTAATTATTCCTCTGCTACTTGCAGGATGTTTGTCCACTGCTAATGGATCAGCGCTGGTAAAAATGGGAAATACAACAGTAATGTGTGGAATCAAAGCTGTGAGTACCAGTATTCATTTCCTTCAGATACTGTTCTCCACTTAGACTTCTCATATTGGTAGGATTAAATTCTTAACTCTGGGTCTTTGTTACAAGTTGATAATTAACTCTTACATTGTAAGATGTCACAACATACCGGTACATGAAGCTAGACTTTTATTAGTGAACTAAGATTTTCTTGCTCTTTCAGTATGAATTGAAATATCCACTTGCAAACTGTCCCATATTATACTTACCAATACCTTCATCCTAACATTTGAAAAAATGTACAAAGTAGCAATTTCATACCAGTTTAAACCTGTAATAGTGAACACCGAAGGTTTAGGTAGACTGAATTTAAGGTCAATCTATATGTACCATTTGATTAAGGTGTTGTGACAGTATGTTGTCTGTGTGATAACTTCTAAATTGGAATAACAAAAACAGTTTATTGCTAATTTGAACATGAACTGTTATACTTCTTGCTATATAATTGTGTCCACAATTTTTGTTATAAAATTTGATTCACACATCTTTTTTTTTTCAAGGAATGTGCAAAACCAAAAACAGAAGAACCTGCACTTGGATTCATTGGTATGTCAACGAAGCAGTTCCTGTTCTAGTTTTGATTCTCATTATTATATTTTCCTTTGGACAAAGGAGGGTATTCTTCTCCACTTGTTGGTAGATCAAGTGTTATACAAGTACATGCATGGATACCCTTTTTACAATGATCATATGGGAAATATATATGTATCTAAAAAAATTCCAGCTTTCCTTTATTTTGTATAAGATGAAGTACCAGGGTATTTTCCTTTTAATTATAGTTCCAAACGTAGAGTTGTCCCCCATGTGTTCACCACAGTTTCGCCCGGGAATGCCAGGAGAACAGGCCCGAGTGCTGAGTCAGTTTATGCTGGAAGTCATGAAAAAGTAAAATTGGTTGAAATTTTTACAAGCCACCCAAAATAGTTATTGTTTAAAGTGGTAGGGTATGAGTACAGATTAACTGATTATTAATGCCAAAATTATATGTTGCATTTTTTTCAGCTCAAATTGCATTGATGTCAAGAAATTGTGTATTAAGCCTGGCAGAGTAAGTTTTTATCATAGATATCAAACAACACATTTTCATTGGAGAAAAAAGTCTTTAACTTGTACATGTACCTGTTAACAAAACACATAAACGAAGCTGTAAACAGGAATAAATTTTCTGCCACTGGCAAAGAATTTATTTTTTCTGTGCCACCAAGTCACTTTTGAATTTTTTCAATCGGCTCACTTTTAATATTGTGGGTGTTGAATGTTTGAAAAAGCTACATTTTCTCAAATCATTATAACTTACATATTCTTGAAATGAAAAAAAAAATTGAAGCAGTTGTCGTGTAATAAATGTGATGTTGTACTAAATGTGATGTTATGTACTCAGATAACTCTAGGTGTCAGATGTCTAGTACTAAATGTGATGTGGCCTTGTTTTTAGTACTAAATGTGATGTGGCCTTGTTTTTAATACTAAATGTGATGTGGCCCAGTTGTTAGTACTAAATGTGATGTGGCCATGTGGTTAGTACATGTACTAAAATGTGACTTGGCCCCGTTTTTAGTACTAAATGTGATGTGGCCCCATTTTTAGTACTTAATGTGATGTTATGTACTCTTTGTGTCAGATGTCTAGTACTAAATGTGATGTGGCCCTGTTTTCAGTTGGTGTGGACCTTGTATTGTGACATAGTGTGCCTGGACTACGGTGGAAATGTCACAGATGCCTGTGTTTTGTCATTGCTGGCAGCCCTCAATAATAGTAAGACTCATGCTTCTGCATTCAATGCAGGCAACAGCATATTTCTTGATTTAATATTTATTCAAAAGTTAAAAATGTGAGTACAATCCAGCTGGCAAGTACCTATTCATGCACATCCATGTACTAGATATAACTGATTGCTACATTGTGAAATCAGTTACTAGGATAAATGGGAAAATTATAGTTTTTAAAGTTCTTCTTTATAAGTTCATTGTTAATGTATAATATACTCCTACACCTGATGAATTATCAACCTTTAACCATGGTGAAAAAGAAACAATTTTTTGTTAGACATGAATTAAATATACAGTTGAACTTGATATTTGAACACTGATACCTTGAATACAATAAAAATGTCAAAGTGATTTGTAAGTCCCAACAACTTATTTTTTAAGTATTTTACCCTTAATATCTCGAATACTTGGATATCTCGAAGTTTTTAAACAGTCCCATCCAGTTCGAGATAACGAAGTTTGACTCTAATAAGTTAATTGAATCTTTTCCCCAGCTGTTTTACCAAATGTGGTATTGAATAAAGACACAGACAAATTTGAAGCTTTTCCTGATCAGTCCACAACATTACAGCTGCAGTCTAGTCCAGTGTCTTCCACATTCGCAATATTTGATGAGTAAGTTATATCTTGCCTAACTGTTCCTGTGAAAAGTTTTCAGAATCTTCATACATAAAGCTTTATTGTTATTATGTCAGCGTACATTTTTGATGCGATTTTTGGCTTAATTGACGATATCCATAAGTGATAATATTTGCAGGATATGTACGGTGGTTTCTATTTTTAGGTCACCTGAGTCACTATGTGACCTATAGCAATTGGTTTTCATATGCTTTCGTTCATCATTCATTACCAATTTTATATTTTTAATTTTTTCTTGAAGATTACAATGCGAATTGTTACAATTTTTGGTGTGAAGCTATGGTTAGAGGAATCTTAATTGTGAAATTCATGGTTCTACTACTCCCACACATGTGGAAAAATGCATTTTATTGATGTCCATGAAAACCTCTACCAAAATTGTGAAGTTCATGGCCCATGGGACAGGGGTTCAGGCCCTTGGGTGGGGCCAATATGGCCATATAGTAAAAATGTATTAAATCTTTGAAAATCTTCTTCTCTACTCCCATATATATTGTAGAAAAAATAAATGCACGGTTATGATGTCTATGAAGCCTTCTACCAAAATTGTTAAGTTCATGGCCCATGGGACAGGGGTTCAGGCCTTAAGGACAAATAATAAAAATGTATTAAATCTTAGAAAATTTTCTTTTCTATTCCCACACATGCTTCAGAAAAACTAAATACAAAATTACAATGTCCAAGAAGTCCATCAACTAAATTGTAAAATTCATGGTCCTTCAAACAGGGGTCAGGCCCAAGGGCGGGGCCAATATGGCCATATTATGAAAATATATGAAATCTTTAAAAGAAATCTTCTATACTCCCATATATACTGGTATTTGAGAAAAAATGCATGTTTATGATGTCCATGAAACCCTCTAGCAAAATTGTGAAATTCATGGCCCCAAGGTCAGGGGTTCAGGCCCTAGGGTGGGGCCAATATGACCATATAATAAAAATATATTAAATCTTAAGAGGTCTTCTTCTCTAGTCCATATATATTGGTATTTGAGAAAAACTAAATGCACGGTAATGATGTCCATGAAGTCCTCTCCCAAAATTGTGAAGTTCATGGTCTCTGGGTCAGGGGTTCAGGCCCTAGGGCCAGGCCAATATGGCCACATAGTAAATATGTATTGATTTGATATTTTTTTCTGTACTATCACTTTCACTGTTTGGGAGATAATAAGGGCCCCACCCTGCGGGCCCCTATAGTGATCAGTCTGTCTGTCCGTTCATCTGTCCGTCCATCTGAGATGGCTTGTCCGGAGCATATCTTCTCTCCCCTTGGCCCAATCTGGCTCATACTTCACCCACAAAGTGCTTTGGGTAAAAGGTGTGCAGTGAACCATGTTTCTAGGTCTAAGGTTAAGGTCTTAGCAGAATTATAAATAAAATCCTTGTCCGGTGCATATCTTCTCTCCCCTTGGTCCAATCTAGCTCATACTTCACTCATATAGTGTCTATGGTCATAGGGTGTGCAGTGTCTTTGAATAAAGTTTGTAGGTCAAGGGTCAAGGTCATATTGGACCATGCAAAAATCCTTTTTTCAGAACATATATACTTTCCACTTAGCCCTATTTGGCTCATACTTCAGTTAAAAAGAGCATGTGAATAATGGGTGTGTAGTGACCTTGAACCAATTTGTAAGATAAAAAGTGAAAATACAGTCGTTTTACTGGTAACGAATATTTGCCAGTATCGAATAAATTTTAGGAAAAATCTTGATGAAAGACGTAGTTAAGCTTTTAAAAAATCCTAGCTAGGTAATTATAATACAGAAATTATTTACCGAATTGTTTACAAATTAAAAAGGTGACCCATATATGAGCTGCCAGAAGTGCAAGGCAGAAAAAACGAAAGTGTGAAAAAAATTAAGCCTAACTATGAAAATAAGTTTGTTATTGACCCCTATTTGGTGAATAATTAGTCATTATAATCCATTTAATAAGATAGTGCATCATATTAAATAATAATGGAGCTTTGAATGAAATTACGAGTTCAAATAGTACCACTTGTAGTTTTCCTAGTTTCAGTTCACTGCGATTGAAGCATTATTTGGCTGGATATATTGATAGATATACGTGCAAAACAAAGGCAAATGACAATTACTTATCATCAATTACTATTATAGAGTGTTCTAGGAAAATGGAGGGGGTGTTGAAATTACTATCTCCGTAATTCATCCTTTATATTTTCGGAAGTTTGATACTACATTTTAGAAGGACAAAGAAATGTGATTTAAACAAAAAATAAAAACATTTGGAATTTCGATAATAATAGTCACATGCACGAGGAAACCGCATACTGAGGCATACATAAGGGGCAGAGATATGCCACCATACTATGCAGGATCAAGGCTTGTGATTTAAAAACTATTTTATCAGCAGCTGATATTTTTAATAGAATGATAGAATAAAACACAATTAGCGATACTTTGCTTGCATGAATTTCTGATTATTAATGTTTTGTTATTAATTTATTATTTTTATTTTAGTGAAATTTTGTTTGTCGACCCAACAGCTGAGGAAGAAAACCTGGCAACAGGCCAACTTACAATAGTTACAACAGATGATAAACTGTGTATGGTCCATAAGCCGGGTGTGTACAAGTAGATTTACAAAGGAATATATATATATAAGTAGATGTTAGTTTTATTAAGCAGCCGAGAACTCTGATTTTATTCCCATATTAATATCATGAAAACTTCATAAAAGTCAAATAAATCTTTGTAGGTGGTACCCCTCTTACAGACCAGCAGCTGTGTTTGTGTATTAAACAAGCCTTTGAAAGAACAAAAGAAGTTTTAAGACTTATTGATGATACAATATCAAGTGTTGAGAGGTAGTTAAATAAAGTGTGAATCATCTATTGCTTTGCCTTTTTTTTTTAAATCATGCTCGAAAAGCAGTTTGCCATTTGAACTTGCCAGTAAGAAAACTACCACATTTACAGTGCATTTTAATTGATACAATTTTTCAACCATTAAAAAGAACACTTTCTACAGCTTAAAGTGTGTTTAAACAACACTATAAATAAGGAAATATTGGCAAAACCATGAATCACATTAAGTATTCTTATATCAAATCCAATAATGGTAAAATATTCCGGAATGCTGTGATGATGTCATGCAACAACTGAAAGACCTTAAATTAATGAGAACATTCCTTTGACATTTATCTCTATCTTTAAAAATTTGTTCAAGATTATTGCACTTTTTTTATTGGTCCCCTACCGGTTTTCACCGGAGGGGACTATAGCTTTCCTCTGCGTCCGTCAGTCCGTCTGTCTGTCCGTCCGTCCGTCTGTCTATCCCACTTCAGTCTTCCACATTTTTTTTCTTAATGCGTTTGAGGAATAATATAAAATTTGCTGAACAGCCTTAAAATGACAAACTACAGATCAGGTTTACACTTTTGTAGCGTCTGGTTGACATATTTTCGAAAAATTAATTTTTTATATTCCAATTTTTTAATGTTCGGGTTCGATATTCTGCATAACAGTGCATTGTTTTCACAATTTCCACAAACCGGTAGGGGACGTGTATTGCTTATGTAATACTCTCAGAATGCTTGTTCAACAAGCACTTATTGGTGAAAATTTCACCAATGAGAGAAAAAAATTGGGTCTGGACAAGTACTTAACACAAAGGTTTGCTACAACCTTGACATTAGACCTAGAAACTTGATTCAAGGCCACTATACAACCTTACTTCAAGACAGTCTTTTGACTAAGCCTAAGAAAGCTTGGGACAGAGGAAAGAGAAAATTTGTACAGCAAGAATTTAGCCCAAACTTGAATGTAAATGCAGAACAGTCAATGAAGTGTTTTGGTACTTTTTATTGAATTGATTGTCAAAATAGTTGCCATTGAAAGACCCCTTTCAAATATTTTTTTTTTTACCAAATTTTAATGACCCTGGCCAAAGTTCCAAAATAGATGCAAGAGTCTTAATTGTAATAAGAAAGTACAGCTAAGAAAAAAAATTCTCATTCACTAACGTGGCACATTTTCCCCAAATGATTTCTATTGCCATGTTATGAAAACTTCACCTTCAATGAGCCTAAATTAGTTGCTAAAACTATGATTATTATACCTTCTTTTTGAGGGAGAGAGGGCATACTGTTTTACCCTTGAGTGTCTGTCCGTAACACGGGACTATATTTGGTATGGTATGACCAAATTTAATCAATTTTCAAATGGTATCGTATAAATATCAAATCTTCATAAATGATTGTACAGAGGATGCCTATCACTTTAATCTTGATTTTAGTCACCAATGCTCATTTGCTGTTCATCTATGACGTCACCTAAGTAACCAAATTCCCACAATTTTGCAAACAAATGAAAATATTTTCATTTTTGATGTATAGAGCGCAGGTCTGCTCAAGTACGATTTTAACGCACGTTTTTCATCATAAAATTTTACACATTATACAAAAAAATGGTTCTTGAGCAAGCCTGCCAACGATGTTTCCCAGTCAAAAAACACCCATATTTTGCTACAAAACATCAATTTATAAAAAAAAAAAAAGAAGACAATCTTCACGTCATTTATATATTATGAGGTCACTGTGGTGATAACCTTTTACATTCTTATATTCAATATGATTTCAGCTATCTTCCACCTTATTTTTAAAGCTTTTTATAAAACTTTAATTTTGGGGGCGAAAAATGCAGAATACCGCACATAGTCCTTTGTTGCAGTTTTCTCAGCAACTATTAATTGCAGATGCCTGAAATTTAAACACACTCTGTTTAGGCATGCTATATATGATTGGATTATTTTTTAATACAAAGTCTATGTCCACTTCCTGTTAAATGTCAAATTTGCTTATTGTGTACATTCAAATTTAAGCAGGGGTATCACTGTGAGCGCTGGCTGACAGGTATCTTTTTTATTACTACTATTATTATTTTTTATACTGCCTTGCATGTATTTTAAAAAAAAAAGTCAGATAACAGAAACGAAAGATTTATTTTTAGCAGAAAATGTTTAACATATATTTGATCAAAATCTTATTATACATGCCATATTACATTACAGAGCATAAAATACAACATCTTTGTAATAGATTTCACATTTAAAGTTAAATCATTTATTGCAACATGATCAGACCTTGTACTGAATTCATATTAGTATTTTATAGGAAGGATTAGTTTTAAATAGTTGATACACATTCAAATTAATTGATTTAGTAAAAATGGAGATGTACATAAATCAATTTATAAAATTCATTAAAAATAACACATGTACATGGAATGTAATTCTCCAACAATTATAACATGGATCACAAAGACGGAATCATTCATTGTATAAACATGCTTGAGAAGATGGTGTAAAACAGCTTGTAAAAAGCCTTTTTTTTCTTTTTTGCAAAAGAGATTACAATTTGTGTATCACAGCCAGACTGTATAAAGATATTAGTTAAATATACGTATATACAGAATCAAAATGTGTATATTAAGATTTGTCATAGCATCTGTTAAATAAAGTTTATAGACACTACATGAGTAAAGTTATGAGTCGACTAGATTCGGAGTACTATCTATGTTATTTAGATAAAGTCATACCCTGTATTTGGTTTCAAAGAAGTATCAATACATTAATTATTTACATTGTAAATTTTTTTTACTTTTTAAACACTTGTGTATACATGTATATAGTTTTACATTTTTTTTTTTTTTTTTTTTGGAGAATTCTTGATTATCAAATGTGAGTTTTATTTAAATAAGTAATTACTGTCTAGAAAATGAATGCATTTTATAAGTTTAAAAAAACTACATACTGTGGTACATGTATTATAAAAGTATTATTCATTAACTTTAAATAAATCATGATAGACCTGATTACATACATGCATTAAAGATAGACTTATAAAATTCTCATAATTTGTGTACTGGTTGATGTCCTTCTTTGTAAAATAATATTGGTTAACACTGAATAATTACACTACTTCATTAATATTTGTATATAAATAAATAAATATATAAAAGAGAAAAAAGATTGGTATCAAAACAAGACATTGGTACAAAGTACTATATAGAGGGAAATATTCGCCCTGTTTTATTTTTGCCCATTTCACCCACCTTGTCATTGGGCAAATTCTAAACTGGCTGAATTCAAAACAATTCTCAACTTACTGTTAATTAAAAAGAGTATATCAATTATAAATTCCATTGTCTGTGCAAATTCAAGACAGGGCGTAAATTTTTCCAAGTGTAGAAGGGCAAAAAAAAAAGATGGGGCAAAAATAACCCTGTAAATAGTATATGAAAAACTGATGTAAATAATTAACAACCATCAGTACAACGGACGGAACCTTAAGATATCGGTAGATAATAACAAATAATCTACTACAACACAGCTAACACCAAACATCAATCCCTCAGCTTTTGAAATCTACTACATATGTAAATTGTATCTAGTAAATTGGGTACATGTACTATTTTATCCTTAAGGAGCCAATATTCTATTCAAAGTGGATTACCGATCAGACATGAAATTTACAATGCCATCATCTAATTTGGTTTGTATACATGGTTAAAAAATCCACCAAAAAGTTCCAATCTCTTAGTAATAATGTAATGAAAATTGATTCATGAAATTACAATTGACTTGTGTCAATATACTTGATGGTAGTGATATAAAATCTGGCTTGGGTTTAAATAAGTATACTTGTAAATCCATCTGATCTGTTGAATGTGTTCCAGTAACCCTCATAAGCATGGCATAAAGCACAATATAATGTGGAATATGGTAAATCATGTTTATAAAAGTCTTAAATTGAATGCATGTTATTGAGCAGGTTTGAAAAATTTCTTTAGAGCATTCTTAGAGTAGATCAACATATAAAGCAAATTACTAATAGATTAAAGAATAATTCATCTAATATTCATAATAACTTACACTATATGCATACCAACAAGAGGCCCATGGGCCACATCGCTCACCTGAGGAACAATAGGTATGATAAAATCAGCTCAATGGAGTCATAATACAAACTATCTGGACAATATACAATCATTCATGTAAATCCTGTATAAATAAAATCCATTTTCCCCTGGATATTCTTATGTTTATAATCATTAGTCCCTTTTCTAACAGGATGATTTTATGGTCATATCATGTGTTGAGTATTGCAGTTCTCAAAAAGATCCCTAACAATAGTTTATATATGGGATGTAAACGTACAGTAAACTCTCAACCTTCTCGTGAGGCCAAAGAATTGTCCTGGGGCCAAAGTCTTAACAATTATAAAGAATCATCTGGCTGATTAGTTTCTGAGAAGATTTTTAAAGATTTACCCTATAAATTCCTTTGTTAAACTTTGACCCCCCCATTGTGGCCCCACCCTACCCCTGGGGATCATTATTTTCACAACTTTGAATCTACACTACCTGAGGATGCTTTCACACAAGTTCCAGCTTTCCTGGCTGATTAGTTTCTGAGAAGAAGATTTTTAAAGATGACTCTGTTTATTCCTATGTAAAACATCGACCTCCTATTGTGGCCCAAACCTACCCCCAGGGGTCATGCTTTTCACAAATTTGAATCTACACTAACTGAGGATGCTTCCACACATGTTTTAGCTTTCCTGGCTAATTAGTTTCTGAGAAGATGATTTTTTAAGATTTACTGTATATAATCATATGTTTAACTTCAATCCCCCATTGTGGCCCCAACCTACCCCCAGGGGTCATGATTTTCACAACTTTGAATCTTACTACCTGAGGATGCTTCCACACAAGTTCCAGCTTTGCCTTCGAATTAGTTACTGAGAAGAAGATTTTTAAAGATTTACTGTATATATTCCTATGTTAAACTTCGATCCCCCATTGTGGCCCAACCCTACCCCCGGGGGTCATGATTTTTACAACTTTGAATTTACACTACCTGAGGATGCATCCACACAAGTGTCAGCTTTCCTGGCTGATTAGTTTCTGAGAAGAAGATTTTTAAAGATTAACTGTGTATATTCCTATGTAAAACGTCGATCTCCCATTGTGGCCCAAACCTACCCCCGGGGGTCATGATTTTCACAAATTTGAATCTTCACTACATAAGGATGCATCCACACAAGTGTCAGCTTTCCTGGCCAATTAGTTTCTGAGAAGAAGATTTTTAAAGATTTACTTTTTATATTCATATGTTAAACTTCGACCCTCCATTGTGGCCCTACCCTATCCCCAGGGGTCATGATTTTCACATCTTTGAATCTACACTACCTGAGGATGCTTCCACACAAGTTTCAGCTTTCCTGGCCAATTAGTTTCTGAGAAGAGGATTTCTAAAGATTTACTCTATTCATTTGTTAAACTTCGACCCCCCATTGTGGCCCCATTCTCAGGTGAGCTAAAAAGGTTAAGTTTACAATTCAATAAGTTGGTTTCTGGAAGAACAGATTTTGAAAATTTTCGTAATAAATATTGACAATTTTTTTACTTTTTAAAACGCTAAGCATAGCTCAGCCCTTTATTGTCGTTAGACTTCAACTTCCGGTGCATCGAATAACCGCCCCCTCTAAGCAAAAGTATACATCATTTAAACTGGTTAGGTAACCAGTTTCAGGGGTTTATGCACATAACTGCACGGGCTATTGTGAATCTAATTTACGGGTTATTGTGAAATTAATGTACGGGGCTTACATACATCATTGCAGGGACTGTCATGCAGTGATGAGGAAATATAGTGTGTATACAGAAGCTGAAATGCTATATACATATATCTGTTATATACATACAGAAGCTGGGTTAGCGCTTTTCAGTACTATCAGTACTTTGATTTAATCTTTAGCTTTTAAGACCTGTGTACAAACATAGAATTGTTAGCAAATCTCTGTATCTTGCTTATAATTCGAAGCAAACACTCAAAAATGGTTAGTAAATAGAAATTGTTAACAATTAAACACAAGAAACATGCACTACATGTATAACAAATAAAGAACACAATTTATTTTTTCGAAATGAATCATATATATATACATGTATATACCTACATATTTCCGTAAGCGATATCAAACTCTATTTAAACTGAATAAACTAGAGAAAATGCCGAGCATCTCAACAAAAACCTATTGCATTAATCTACCATTACGCAAAAAAATAATGCCGAATTACCGATAGAATGAATTGTATTTCAGTACTCCTACATCAGATTTTGCTTAATTTGCGCAGGTAAACAGTTAACGTAACTATTTGATTTACCGAAGTCTCTGTTTGATTTGATACGTAAAAATCACGAAATACAGACGACAGTTTCCAGGTTACAAAGCATAAATAATGAAAACGAAACGAAAATCAGAACAAGCTAACATCAACGTCATGTGTGAAAACTGTCAACGCATTGAAATATTTAGCCTCAATTTACTTCACAAAATCGGCACCAATATATTTTTCATGTTTCAAAAATTTCCCTTCATACGCGAACTGTTGCACAACAAGCAAATTCATCATAGTCAGATCGACCCTTTTTCGTATAATGTCATGGCTGCTTTAAACAAAGAACCTCGTTTTAGAAGTATGGAATACGAGTCTTGGTAAAATGGGTAAGCAAAACCGGGCCGTGGCAAAATAAAAGCCGGGGCAGATCGGCAATCGTCAATTCCAAATACGCATTATTTTGCAGCAATATTTACAGCAAATACAAATATACTGGTCCATCAAATATCCTGAAATTTTAATGAGATTGGCAGATTAATAACTGCTTATCTTTTGTTTTGCCCAGGCCAAGTCTTGTCTACCCATTTTACCGGATGCCGAATCCGAGGCTATTAAACTGATTGAAACACGCCTTTCCTTTATTATTATTTTCGTAATAACTCAGATTTGAAACAGAATTAGACCTTAATTTTTGCAATTTATATTTTCCTTCCCATAAGGATAATTTATGCTAAACTACGTTGAATTGGAATCAGTAGTTCTTGAGAAGAAGATTTTTAAAAATGCACCCTTTTTCTACAGTTTCAAGGTTTTCTCCGCTTTGAATACAGATCGGACTTTTATTTCTGCAATTTATATTCGCCCTCCCATAAGGATGCTTTGTGCCAAATTTGGTTGAAATTGGATAAGCGGTTTTAGAGAAGAAGTTCAAAATGTAAAAAGTTTACAGACGGACAGACAGACGGACAGACGGACGGACAGACGGACGACGGACAAAAAGTGATCAGAATAGCTCACTTGAGCTTTCAGCTCAGGTGAGCTAAAAAGTACATTGTCAGCAATATCAATACAGTGCATAAGATTTAAAAATAATTAATATCATGAGGCTTTCTGTATCACAGTTATCAGGTTAAAATTTATATACCCCTCAAATCCCGAGCAAGCATTGAGCAGTAATACATGAAAGGCCCGTTATTGTTTCTAAATCCTGATAATCTTTGGATTTTAGACACTTAATTTTGTTTGAGTAAGATTTCTATGGAATGTTTTTGTGAACCATAGGCATTTTTTTCAAAATGTTTTAAATCAATAAATATATGTTATCAGCAACAGAAAAGTTATTAATCAAAGTTGTTGTTTTTTAAAAACCTACATACTAGTAAAACAAACACAACAATAAACAGTCCGCCACTGATTCAGTGAATAAAAAGTCACCAGAAAATATTGATACAATATGAACAAAACTTACACAACTGTCAAATTTCTGAGTTTCATACAAAACATTGCTCGTATTTCTAAATTTCACATGACACAATGTTCATATATCTGAGTTTCCTATAATAAAATGCTCCTATTTGTGGAGCCTCCCTATTGCAGCACACACGCCTGGCTTTTCTGTCTCCCGGACTTGGAGTAGTTCCTCTGTAGCCGCCTCGCTGTTCCAGCTACATTAGCCATGCTGGTCGAGGCCGTTGAGGTTGTGCTGGAGGTGGGAGATTGAGGAACACTGCTGCTGGGCGATTTCACCTCCGCATTAACATTACCGTTCTGTTTTGTTGGTGGTTTTTCTTCTCCTGAAATAATTGTATCTTTACATAATGTATTTTGAATTACCTGGTAATTAAGATGAAACATTATTTCTTGAATTATTTCTTGGTTTGAATTCACGTTAACTTTATTTCTGTTACTAAAACAAGAATTTTATTAGGCTTGACCGTAGATTTTTCACCTTATTGTTCTTTCTTTATTACAGTATTGTGCTTTCTTTATTACAATTACATTACATTACATTTACTCTTTTGGAAAAAAATTAGCATATAAAAATCATATGTAACAGCATGCACTTTTAATCTAGCAATGGAACCGAAACATCTGTTTACAAAAGCCCTACCCTTAGTCCTTGTTGTCTTCTTGGTATCAGACGTTTTCCTCTCATTGACCTTGACATCCCTATTCTGCTCTACTTTCACTTTTTCTTCCTCCACCACTGGTACATCAGGCTCCGCCCTGACTAGGGACGGCTGTCTCCCCATGTTGAGGGACGAGACCTCCCGGTCAGGTTTACCCATCAGGGCAGCGGCCTGGGGCGATGATTTGAGCAGCTCCTTGATCAGCTCATCCTCCTTGTTCAGAATGGTCTGTCCCTGCCCATGGACACTGATGGACCCCACCCCTAGCTTGGTGATCCGGTTTCCTTTGGAGTGCTTCTCACACAGCCATGCAACCTTTCCACTAGGTAAGTGACATCTAATGAAAAGAAAAACCCACAGATTCAAATGGACTGTTTGTTACTTCACACATTAAAACAACAAGAATCCCAAATTCATCTGATTAAATACAACTGAATAGAATTGAATAGAGTCAAATCATGCAACCATTCCTCCATTTAGCTCTGAACATTCTCCGATTTGAGTTATAGAAACATTATTGTTATGAAATATCCCAAACACACTCTTAGTAGTACATAATATCTATTCGAAAATGTTTGCATGATTACTGCCATGGCTGCTAAAAATGTTATAAACTTCTTATAACTGCATTATTGTTTTTGATGAATGCAACAGGTGGTTGGAAGGAATATTATAGAGCAATAGCACAATATATACAGGGCAGTGAAATGGGAGACAACTGAAAACATCAAATAGTTTTGTAACCCATCCCAATGTTGATATTTGAAACTCCATTTTTTCCCTTAATTAATGCAGCTTTTGAATGTTCGATCAGGAAATAAACTTGCCTGTCCAGCTGCCTGATAAACTGCTCATTGTCAATGTGTGAAGACACTAGTTTGTGGACGGCGGTGTAAGCCTTCAGGAAGTTGGAGGTACTCTTTCCCTCCTATAAAAGAAAATCAGCAAGATAATAATATATAGGTATTGAAAATCACCTTCTAATTTTTCAGGTTTTTAACATTTAAATTGATGTTTATCAATTCAGTTATTGTAATTATATTATTCTTAAAACATGTACGTATGCAATCAGAGTTCAGTCTTGATAACAAAACTGTGTAAAACTACTTCAGGAAATATTATTACATGTACATCCACACTTATCTTTTTTAATGTTTTCATTTTAGATTGATTTCTTTAAAAAGAAATACACTGTAATTTTACTGGTTCTCTGGCATTAAAACTAAAACGCGTACCAGCAGTTCTACATAATATAACAAATTACATGTACATAATTTGATCAAAAGAATATTATATTTTGTATTACATGTACTATTTCAAGAAAATTACAATTTGTAGACACAGCAAAAAATAACCAACAATTGTTGTTAGCAGAGAACAAATGTCACTAAAATTGATCAACATATGAAATTTAGTGAGCAAATGTTAAGTATCAAACACATGCATGAACTGGGGAAAATAAACATAAAATAAACTATATTCTACCACTAGATATTCTCAATTTACATTTTGCTTTATTATTTCTCATTATTTATAAATACCTCAGGACTCAACTAATGCTCATTCATAAGTATGAAAAATTCCAAAGACTTTATTCTCCTTTGACACACTCCCTCTAGCCTATCAGGTTTCAACAAACTGCTAAAAATAAAGGAGCCTACAGGGGTTTTGCATTGCAACAGACCCAGATGTTACGTTGACAAATTATGTGAGACATTCCAAGTGACTTCTGAATGGAAAAAGGAAGTCAACATTTTCCATTTTAAATCTCCATTAGAAATCTGTTTTGTTCCATTGAAAAATGAAAATGTGACAATGAAGTTATCTTGGATATTTTCCTAATTTCATCTATTTCAATTGCACTTTTTTTTTTTTTTTTTTTTACAGGTATGTGTATTTTCATTAAAAATTGTCCAACTGTGCTTCATAAATATCTTGGGACAGACAATAATACTACAGACTGTAGATTCCTTAATAAACGTGAGAAAATAATATTTGTGTTAATTGCAAGGAACAACTCTATCTCGCTCTTTTTTTCTGAGAGTTTTGAACATGAGTTATAACAAAAAAATTGGCTTTCATGATTTCATATTCTAACAATTTGATAAAAAAAAAAATGAATCACAAAATTAAGTAAAATAAGGAATTTACAGTAATTCATAAAGTAATATTGATATAAAACATAAAAAAAACCTCATAAAACTCTATTTTTAGGCAGGTTTTCTTTAATACTGGAGTACATGGGCTAATTTAAGCATGCGTTGGATTTCAAAATAAGAGGGCCATGGGCCATATCCACCCGAGCAACAATAGCCATACTATAATCAGCTTTATGGAGTCATATACAAAAGGATATATAAACATACATCAAACCCTGAACCCTTTGTGTGGCCTACAAATTGTCCATCAGTCGAAACAATCAAGGATTAACGATATGTAAAGATGCCTATAAGTAAATCCTTATATCATAACATTTGAGTTTTTGAAAATAATTTTGAAAAACAAGTTAAGCTTTCCTGGCCAAATGATTTTTGATTAGAAAATTTTTCAAAGATTTTTTTCTTATATAAAATACTCCTGTAATTATGCAAAAATGTAAAAATGTACCCCCCCCCCCCCCAAATTCCTTGTGGCCCTACCCCTGGGAATCATGATTTGGACAAACTTGAATCTACACTATCTGATGATTCTTACACACAAGTTACAGATTTTCTAGTAAAATGGTTTTTGAGAGGAAGATTTTAATATTTATATTCACTATGTATTCCTTTGCAAAAATTATTTGAACCCGATGGTGGCCTTACCCTACCCCCAGGGATTATGATTTAAACAAACTTGAATCTATACTATCTGAAAATGCTTCCACACAAGTTACAGCATCTCTGGCCAAATGGTTTTTGATAAGCAGATTTCTAAAAGATACCAACAAATTTTAATAATTTTTATTTACTGTATACCGGTTATTTTTGCCTTGTGTAATTTTCGCCCTTTTACACTCTCAAACAGTTTTGCCCCATCTTGACAGCATCTCCCTTTCAGAGAGAGTGTGGCCCTTCATTTTAATAAACTTGAATCCCCTTCACCTAAGAATGCTTTGTGCAAATTCGGATGAAGTTTGCCCAATTAATGGTTCTGGAGAAGAAGTCAAAAATATAAAAAGTTTACAGACAGACAGACAGACGCTGGACAAAAAGTGATCAGAATAGCTCACTTTTGCTTGCAGCTCAGGTGAGCTAAAAAGGCATCAGATAAAAATAAGACATTTGTAGAATTGTTCAGTTTATGTTTGAGGCAAATTTCAACTAGAGGTACTGTGAGCAAGCTCACAATTAATACCCCCCGCTAAGAAAAAAATCATAACGCGTGTATTTTTGCTATTACAGAAAATATTGGATGAATCTATTTCACTGTCCATTTTCTATAAATAACAACTGCTTTATTTTTGAAAACTGTTAATCTTTAGCTTCTAATATTTCCATTAATACAAGACATGACACAGACAGAATTTAGCTTTTTGAAACAATGACCTTGAACTTTCTCAATTGACCTTTGGTCAAGGTCATGACCCACCCTTTAATCCTAAGCAATCTTTGTGTGAAGTAAGAACTTCCAATGTTTTCCCATAAGAAAGATAAGCACCGGACACGAATTTTGCATTTTTTTTTCCAGTGACCTTGACCTTGCCCGAATGACCTTGGGTCAAGGTCATGACACACCTTTAGATCATAAGCAATCTTTGTGTGAAGTAAGAACTTCCAATGTTTCCCCATAAGAAAGATATGGACCGGACACGGATTTTGCACTTTTTCTGCCAGTGACCTTGACCTTGCCCGAATGACCTTTGGTCAAGGTCATGACACACCTTTAGGTCATAAGCAATCTTTGTGTGAAGTAAGAACTTCCAATATTTCTCCATGAGAAAGATATGGACCGGACACTAATTTTGCACTTTTTCTGCCAGTGACCTTGACCTTGCCCAAATGACTTTGGGTCAAGGTCATGACACACCTTTAGATCATAAGCAATCTTTGTGTGAAGTAAGAACTTCCAATGTTTCCCCATAAGAAAGATATGGACCGGACACGAATTGTGCACTTTTTCTGTCAGTGACTTTGACCTTGCCCGAATGACCTTGGGTCAAGGTCATGACACACCCTTAGGTCATAAGCAATCTTTGTGTGAAGTAAGAACTTCCAATATTTCTCCATAAGAAAGATATGGACCGGACACGAATTTTGCACTTTTTCTGCCAGTGACCTTGACCTTGCCCGAATGACCTTGGGTCAAGGTCATGACACACCTTTAGGTCATAAGCAATCTTTGTGTGAAGTAAGAACTTCCAATGTTTCTCCATAAGAAAGATATGGACCGGACACGATTGCACAGACAGACGGACAGACAGACAGACAGACAGACAGACGGACAGACGGACGGACGGACAAGGTGATTCCTATATACCCCCCCAAACTTTGTTTGCGGGGGGTATAAATATATATGTAGCTCTTTTAATATACATGTAGATAGCATAATTGAAATACACATATGATAAAAAAAAAACCCAGATGGTTGAGCCAATAATTAAATGAAAATAAATCTTACTGAAAAGGAGGAGGAGGGGGTTGAAATAATGGCTTTTAATTTTTTAATTGGGTCAGGGAAGGAGGCACGGGGTGTCATAGTTCTATAATTATTATTATTATACAAAATTTATAAAGCGCCATATATAATTTATATTAAATTACTCTATAGCACTGTACATATAAAAGCTATTGGCATAAAAAGCTAAGAACATAAATAATATACCTAAATACACTAAATTTTAAAAAAACTACATACTTATATAACACTAAATTTTGTTTACATGTAAAAATCAATGCTGTATGTACAACCTAGTTATAAAGCAAGTCCTGGCTACTTATTGTATCCATGCTTATTATTTCTGGTTATATGTCACTATCATTCTTACACCTCTCCAGAAAATAAATAACTCAAACCTTATATTGTTTCACAAATATTTACCAAGCCTTTTTGCTGCAAGGGAAGAAAATTTGAACGGTGTAACATGGGTGTGGACACACTGGTGATTGAGATACATGTACCATGAACACAATAACTCCGTAAAGATTTGCATATTAAAAACTGTTAAGATGGTATGGGACACCTCGAGACATTAATGTGGATGAAAAATACATCCCGGTATTCACTGTATTTGACCTTTAAAGCATTTTAAAAATTCTGAAAGGGATCAAAACTGTAAAAAGCTCCAGCATGTTTTGATCTCATGGCAGACACTATAAACTATTATACTATGCTTTTAAACATCAAAATTGTAAAAGATAAAATGTGTAAGATTACAGCTAGTTGATTTCATTTTTTCTTCAAAAGAAAGTACATCGAAACACTGAGGTGCCCTATACCTCCTTATGTAATGCTGCTAATGAGCAATATAATACTGTCTTTTTTATTTGGTGTTGGAATGGTTTCAAATGTGTACAAATTAACACCTTATTGATGACTTATCTTAGCAATTTGAACCATCTGCAAAATTGTAAATAAAATTACAACATAAGTCCTAGATTCACTACTTTAAAAATTCTAAAAAATAAGTTTTGTGAATAAAATTTTTTTGGACTACAGTAACTCTCTCAAAAAAAAATATAAAAAAATCAAAGAATCCCAAATGAATTTAATGAATAATCACATGTAAAATACATTTTTTAAAAAGTAACTTACATAGTCCAAAAAGTTCATGAAGCTTTCTCCCATTTTCCCGTTGAGACACCTCAGTTTGACAGAACTTTGCTTCAGAATGGCGTAGAATCTGGCCAGGAACGGTGCAGCCTCTGTGATGGTGGAAATCACTTCCTCGGCGGTGTTAGTAAACAGGCTGAGGGGCTTGGGGACAAGGTGCCATCCCTAACATAATGAACAGAAATATACAATGAATGATCCAAGGCTGCAGAGAGTTTGCAGCAGCCCTACAAGGACACTGCACCTTCACTGATATGTGTATTTCACCTGATTTTTATATATTTTGATATCATTAAGTTTTAATGACTTCTTCAATATTAACAAGAGGCCCATGGGCCACATCGCTCACCTGAACAATAATAGACACCTTTATGAAGTCATATCTAAAAAAATACTATGGAATCATTTAAATTCCTGGGGTCAATTTTTGTGGATTTTGGATTTTTTTCTTATTCGTGGGGATATATTTTCGTGAATGCATTAGTTTTCAGTAAAAATAATTACTTTTTCTAAATTTGTTTTAGTTCCAGGATGTAAATTCGTTGGGGTGGGCTACCCATGAAAACCACGAAAATTAAGCCAACATGCAATCTAATAATTCCACAGTATCAGGACAATGAATAAGTAAAACAGATCCCATTTTAAAAGATTTCCAAAATTGATGATCTTATGCTGAGCCGCTTTTGTAACTGGATGATTTCATAATTATATCACATATTGAGCATTGCCATTCTCAAAAAGATCTTAAACTGTTCATATGAATATAAACCTACATCACACTTTGAACCCCTTGTGTGGCCAAAGAATTATCCAGGGCCACAGCCTAAACAACTGAGAATCAACAAGTGTCAATAGTAATACTATATACAATATATTTTTAAGAATGATCAAATTTATTTCCTAGGTGAAAATTCCCCCCCCCCCCCCAATTGTAGTCTCATCCTTTTTATGGCCCTCTTTGCAGAAGATAAACATATTGAAATGAAATTTGATGTACAGGTTTATGATAATATCTAGATCAAGTTCCATGTTAGGTACGATCGAGAAATTTTTGACTGAGTTATGCCCCTTGGATGTAAAAAAATTCCAATTACTTGCAGGTTCTGTTCATTTTCTTCGCAGAGGATACAAATACTGTAATGAAATTTGATATACAGGTTTATCCTGATAATATCTAGATTAAGTTTGATTTTTGGTAAGATTGAGCTATTTTCAACAAAATTATGCCTCATGGACTTACAAAAATTGCAGTTTCAGTAATCTGTTCATTTTCTTTGCAGAGGTTGTACTTACTGAAATGAAATTTGATATACAGATTAACCATACTATTATCTAGGTCACATTTAATTTTGGGTACAATCTACCAATTTTTGGCAGAGTTATGTGCATTGGTCTTAGAAAAATTCCAGGTAATTGCAGTTTTCGTCCATTTTCTTCTTTTATGAAGATTTTTAGATTTTTCTCTATATATTCCTTTGTAAAAATTGAACCCCATTGTGGCCCCACCCTACCCCCTGGGGATCATGATTTGAAGAAACTTAAATCTACACTACCTGAAAATGCTTCCACACAAGACTTAATTATCTCCCTTTGAAAGAGACTGAAATGTAAGAAGTTTACAAACGGATGGACAGATGGACACCGTACAAAAAGTGATTAGAATAGCTCACTTGAGCTTTCAGCTTAGGTGAGCTAATAATTTCAGAAAAAAATCTTTATTCCAGGTGTTTTAAATATGTGTGCAGGAAATAATAAAAAAAAAAAACCTACAGGAGGTGGGAGTTAGTGATGGAGAGAAAGCATTTACCTCTTCATGTTCACACAGGAGTCGTACACAGAAGTCCTCCGACTGCCATTCCTCATCGTCATCCTGCTGATCCGCCAACAACACAGCCTGGTAAATAAATAAATGAACAGTTTACAGCCTGACCATACTTGCCAACTGACCCGATTTCGTCGGGTCACACCCGATTTTTCAACCCTTCACCCGATTATTTTTTATGACCCGGCGGGTCATGCTTTTCACCCGATTTTTGTCGAACAATCCGAAAATCTCCCGATTTCCGGATTTGGTTCGTAAATTACGTTGCGCGTTTGACTTCCAGTTATCAACCCAAGCTAAGCTTGGATTAACATAACGCGTAAACAATGCCGATGGCTTTAATAGACACATTATTTAATAAGTGTAATTATTATCGTGAGTTGTTTTGACTAAGCGAAGGTTTAAATCATTAAGTTTGATGGCTTCCAATAAGAAAAGGTCTTCATCGAGGCCAACGGAATCAAAACCAACAAAAAGAAAACGATATTTTTGTCGCTACCTATCAACATATCTGGGAAAATGAATTTCCATAGGTAAAACAAAGTAATCGAGTACAAAACGAGGCTTTTGCGTTCTATGTAACGCACATTTGAATATTGGATTTTGTGCTCAAAATGATCTGACTAAACATTCAAAAACGCTAAGTCATGTATAGAATGCTTTTTAATACACAAGTCTTCCAAGTCGCTTACAACTTTCATGACATCATTTACAGAGTTCAAAAGCAAGGTTAATGTAGCAGAAACTCTTTTTGCATTTTTTTTTTCAGCTGAACACAACCTACTATTTTCTGTGTCAGATCACTTTACGAAATTCAAAATCAGCAACTGTTAGTTAAAATGCTTCTTTGCAATAAAGTACATGTATTACACATAAGTTTTAACACATATTTCTATTGTATATACCTATGAAATGCATGATAAATATATCGTGAATGTCGTTACGCGCTATGACCAGATTTTTTACTTTCCACATCTGGTCATGACCAGATTTTCACATGTTGGAGGTTGGCAAGTATGAGCCTGACAAATAGATCATGAACAAGTTACAGCCTAACAATAATTTACAAGCTATCATAAAGATCATGAACAATTTACTGCCTGAAAAAAAGATCATGAACAATTTACAGCCTGAAAAAAAGATCATGAACAATTTACAGCCTGAAAAAAAGATCATGAACATTTTACAGCCTGAAAAAAAGATCATGAACATTTTACAGCCTGAAAAATAGATCATGAACAATTTACAGCCCAGCAAATGAATCATGAATAATCTACAGTCTGCCAAATAAATCGGGAACAATTTTTCAGCCTAAGAAATAATCATAAGCAATAAATCTTGAACAGTGTCCATCCAAACAAATAGATCATGAACAGTTTACTGCCTTACAAATAGATTGTTTACAGCTGAAAAATGAACAGTTTGCTGCCAATAACAATACTAAAAGGATTGGGAATGAAATGATGATTTAAGAATATAAACAAAATGTGGAAGTTTTACCTTAACTCTGTCTTTGTTTAAGTTACTGGCTCGAGTCAGAATGGATTTGGATGCTGTTTTGGGTCTTTCAACAGATGTTGCCTGGACTTCAGGACCTTTTGGTTTATTGACTGAAATTATAAGCCAATATTAATTGCACTGACCAAAATTACAAGCACAAGCATGTTTTAATGGCATACATGTATTTTTTTTTTTAAATACTGATAAATTTTTAAAATATTTTGACACATTATGAAATAAAGAATAAACTTCTTTATACAAGATGAACTAAATATTACAGCCATTTAAATAAGATGTTACATCCAATATTAATTCATTTTTATTTAACATGACAAAATATATTTACCTGATCGGACAAAATCAAACACAAATAATCGTGGCATCAGTTGAAGGTCAAGCTGTTGAGTCATGGTGATGACATGCCTCATAAATTTTCTTTGAATAAGCTCGTACTCTTCCTACAAATATTTCATCAGAAAGTTTTACAATGGCGATTGTTGAAACGTTAAATTAAAATCTGAATATCACAGATTATGAATTGTACAGTTTTAACAGAATACCCCCCCCCCCCTTAAGGTCGGAATTGGGACCTATGCACAGGGTATTGCTCATCGCTGTCATAAACGCAAATGCAATGCAAAATGTTCAAATATAAAGTTTAGGGAATTACTTATCATAAATTTTTTTAAGTGAAATGAACCCTTAGAATAATGTTCAGAAATATTTTCCTAATAATTTTGCAGTTTCTCCAAAATTAATGTTATCCACGTCATAGTCAACGTCTTACAATGACATCAGTTGAAACTTACATAACAATTGACAAAAAAATGTCTTGAATTTTTTATTGCAGTGTCAATAGTTAAATTTGAAAATATAATTTGCAAAATAAAAACATGCACGATCCTTTTAGTCCTGTGTGAGTGGAAAAGTATCTTTTACAAATAAAATTAAAATTGATTCATAAACATCCTTTTATTCTAAACAATTCTATTTGTAAAATGGCTGGCAAGACACATTTAATAGACCAAACTATGAGGGCGATAGCATGAAAACTATCTCATCAATTTCATTTTAATTTGGCAAAAAGTTTACTTCTACGTTCACCTTCACTGAAAATTAAAACAAAATAGTATGTTTGTAATTTTTTACACATTAAATTGAAAATGATAACCCTTTTTTTCTACATAATCCTATATAAAATGAGGGGGATGATTCGGACATATACGAGCAAAATTTTAGCGCGGTAAAAAGTATCTTGTCAATTTACTTTATATTTTGCACTTAGTTTACTCATAAGATGACCTTTTAATGGAAAAAATTAAAGGAAACCGTATGTTTGGAATATTCTCCCCCGTGTCTCCCTAATAAAAATACTTCATCAACCAAATTGGCAACTGCAAGCTCACTCTACTAAATTAGTACCTGATAAGAATGTTTTTCATTTGTGGCTTTCTTATCACTATATTCCTGTTTTCTCCTCTTTTTAGCATCCTTTTTCTTCTTCTCTTCCGACAAAATTTCATCTGTATATGTTGGCAGAACATCAATCACAAATTTGTGCAGGGCTTCATACCCCTCTGGATTTTCTTTCTGCATGTACACTTTGTTAGCTCCTTTATCGGATCGCCTCATCAATAAACTAACCTAAGCAAGTAAAGACAAAATTTATAATTTCTGCAAACTTTAAAACCCAGAATCAGTCTCAGTAGCTATCCATCCATTGAAAATCATGCTGGATTAAAACCTACAGTTTCTGCTTATTTTTACAGGGTGTATCCTTAGACATGCTGTACAACTGTAGATTTTAGTATCAGCTTTAGATTTTATGGGATGTACAGGTGTCTAATCAAGGAAGAACATTTTTCAAGTGTTATAATTCTCATCAGATAAGCATGCACCATTCAGACAAGTTTTAATTGCTAATCTTGGTAAAGAATGAAATATAAACATAATCATTTCATTTGTACTCTACAGATATGTTCATTCCATGGTAATAAATTCACAATTTATCAACAGACATAAACTTATCAAAAATTCATCAATAAACAGATGAGTAAAATCTACTAGCCCCGTTAAAAATTGAGTACAAGTTTTGTTAAGTTGGAAATTTTTCAATATATTCATCATGCACTCTCACCTCTGACCTCTTCCACTTGTCACCGGTTCCTACCACAACTACCACCAGTGGTAGATTCATGTTACACACAGCAAATCTCAGCTCCATCATGCAGGCATCTGATTCCACATACTGCAAAGAAATGGAAATATGAATGTTGGTGTATTGCATCTAACTTCTAGGATCTTAAATTGGAAACTCAATAATTATATTGATCTCAACATCAGTCTCGACCAACTTACCTCATCTGAGACACAAGCAACAATGACTTTACAGTTCTGAAGTCCAATAGCAATTTCCTGGTAGAGACCATACTGTAATAAAAGAACAACAGTGTAAGAAAAGGCTATCAAAACAAAAGCATAGTAAAATTACATTAAAGTTGCTGGATGAAATTTAAACTTTTTATCTCTCTTTAAAAATTTGTCTGAAAACCACCAACTTTTCCCATCTGTTCAATGTCCAGCCAGCAGGATAACCCTTTCTTTTCCAGGAATTCCTTGATCTTTCTTGGATCTCCGTAGCCCAGGGCTCCATGCCTGGCCTGGGTGCCATTATTAACTGCTTCTTGGGAGTTCTGCCAGCAGTAACTGATGAATATGTCTGGATGGTCTGACTTCATCTGAATTTGAAACAAGAAATATTTGAAAATGTTCATGTAACCACATTTTGTCTAAGATGTTCTTCAGATCCCTTGTGTGATGACCCCCAGGTGAAATGAAACCCAACGTTGGGAATTTATTTAAACCCAGGGTCTGATGACCTTGATATGAAACATTAAACATGGTGTCACCAGGACAACTCATGACCTTTGTCCTTTGACATAAGATAGGGTCACCCTATGGTCAAGGCCTTACTGTGAATTAAATCTGATTATTCCCATTTCAAGGTCGGAAAATGACAGTGCATGGACTGTGCTATTGACCAACCAATCTACATAAGCAAACCAATTTACCTCTTTGGCAAAGAGAATGTGAAGTAAAGACAAATCTTTAAATATAATCAATAACAATACCATCTAAAACAGATGTGCCATACTTGGATGACAAAGAATTTGAATAATTTCCTTCAACTTCAATATGTATAAACAATAGTTATGAGACTAACCATCTCCAACCCAGCAATGTGATCCTCCACTATGTCTTTAAGATCATTGATCTTTGTTGCAAATCTCTCGGGGGTCCTGATCATGCACATTTTCTGTAACAATGAATTCATAGTATCAATATCCAAATTGAATGGTGTATAAAAAAAACCAAAAAAGTAAACTACTTTGACTTTGTATAACAAATATGAAGTCGTTAACATCTATTAAGGTTAAATTTGTTGGCACACAATGAAACAGAGGAAAAACCAACATTCCCCCTTCTCTCTTTCTTGATATTGGGAGTGAAAAAAAAATTACATCCAATTGGGACATGCTATCTCATAATTTACATGTAGATCCAGTTTTCAGAACTTACTGGCTGTCCTATCTTCATGCCGAGTTCCGAGTGCTTCCACTGTAGACTCTCTCTGATGACAGCGATGGCAAACTTCTTGAAGAGCTGCTCCTTGATGTACAGAAACATGTCTCGACACTTCTCATCCTGCTCAAACTGGTCAGAGACGCAGCAAACCACCACCTGAATAATTTAAACATAACGAATCTTAACATTCTAATCACCACATAAAATGGGTAGATAGAGGGTTGATTTAAGGAAATTTCTAAATGCTTGAAAAGGAATTTCTTTTATATAATTCCTTAACATTTGAATGGGAAAATTAAATACCTTGCAGTTTTTCACAGCTAGAGTCAGCTCATCCAATTTGGCTGTTTCAAGGTCATCGTGCATGTACCTGCAAACAACAAATAAACAAGTTATTCAGTACTTTATTTAACAACCTGAGCTAGTACGCTTTATAAAGCACAAAATGTTTTGATACATGTAATCACAAAAAATGTCAGAACACCCTAAAACATGTACATAAAATTCTTACACAGAAAATCCCCAGTTCTTGAGTTCTTCGCGGATTTTAAATGGGTCGATGCCTGGGTTGCTGTCGGAGGGGATGTCGGCGGAGCAGTAGAGAACCACCACGTCGTACTGCATGGCATTGTTAATGGACTGGAGGGCACTGATGCTGTGCTGGAGGTGAATGTCAAAGTCAGAGTCCTTGTCTTCTGGCATCATGGCTGGGCAAAGAAATAACAAATTAATTTTGGGGGTTGGGTTAGGGGGATGTTTGCTTAGAAAATCCAAAAAATTTGAAAACAAATTAACCAGTTGAGCTTTTCACCATTTAAAAAAAAAAATTTTTGTACTTAATATTGTGCAGCTTAATACCAGCTAAAGTGTGCATAGCCAAAAGTGGATAATTCATAACAGAACTTTGATTGGATATGCATGATATCCAGTCTCTGTGTTTATCATAATCAGTACATACCCAGTAGCTGACCCATGGACACAGTGTGGAAGTACTTGGTGCACTGTAGGAAGGGGGCCTTTAGATCTTTGGCTCTGCGTATTAGTTCCGCTTTAAACAAACATGGATCCTTTGTTCCCTTTATTTAAATAAGAAAATTAAGAAGTAATTCTTCCAGGCCGGTATGCAATAAAAAAAAACTCTATCAAAAATCTCAAATTTAAAAAACGTGCAATTAGTTTTGTTAAAATTTTACCAGGTCCTTCTTTAGGTCACTACATACCTCTTTGCTGATGCAGTCTGGACAGGGTACAAAATAATCGTAGACCACGCCATGGAAGGACTCCAGGATCAAGCTCTCAAACACTTCGTGGACCAGCAGTAAAATGTTCTCAGGTCTGGGGCCTTGGACCAAGACTGTCAACTCAGAGTCACTGAAACAATTCCAGAGCATGTGATAACAATGAGGCTTTCTCATGTCTACCACTGATTCATACAATCTAAATACGGATACTTGTTACATATCTATCGGACTTACTTTTCTTGTCTTATCAAGGCTAAATGCTTGTTCTTTTTCAAGTAAGAGCCATTTTTCCAGATGATCTTTCCATCAGAAAAGTTGAACAGCCTGACCTGTAAAAGCCAACAAAACACCATGTCTCAAATCTCCTACACACAGATTACATATTACTGCATATCAAATATGTATTTGTCATTTTGTACTGCTTATAAAACTCCTGCGTATTCATCTGAGAACCAGACTTACCTGTGCTCTGTTAAATAGACCTGCTGGTAGATAGGCAAACTTGTACAACATCTTGTTCTCTCTGATGCCATGTTCCATATCTACAGCAGGCCACTGAAGCTGAAAAAAAAGTCCCAAAAATAAAACCGATATCAAATACATGTATAAGCTAAGTCAATAAAATGTCTGGAAAACTGAGAGACAAATAAGAATTAGAATGCTTTGGCCATTTCAAGATGGGTCCTAGATTGTATAAGAAATGGATGGGTTATGGGGATATACCTCAGGGGGTTGTTCTAATGGCAGCAGACAAGGAACAATGTTGATGGGTTTTCCTGGGAGGGGGAAGGTCAAATCAAACTCCTCAGTCAAACTCAACAACCAGTTGTGTAGGCTCTCATCATAGCTTTTCCAAACGTCCTTGATGTGTTCATGAAGGAATCGACCGTCATGATTCTGAAAATTGAAAATTTATGAAAAATTGATTCATTTATTTTGAAGAAAATTAAAATAAGTGTAACTGATCATTTATATTAAGTTCATTGGTTCAAATCCAATCAGGGTTCCTTATGCCAAATCATTATACCATAATAATCAGTTTGACAATCTAGTTTTACAATTCAATTACTATTTCAACCTTGAAAATTATCAACGTACGTACCCCTTAAAAATCTATCTTAATATATTCCTTTGAACAAAACCTATCAAAATATCTAAGATTTTTTAGGGGCAGGCTGGTCCTGGAGGTTTTCTAGACTAAAAACCATGCAGAAATATACCATTTTACTGAGAAAATGCTGTTTTAGTCAACTTTGAAGATTAATAATAAAATTGCAAGAACAATATGATAGGTTCAAAATCAAAATCAAAAAATTTAGAAATATGTACTACAGAAAATAACAAAAAAAATTTTGATTTCTCAAAAGTGATTTTTTCCAGGAAATCCATCTCCCCTATAGGTCAATTCATTTGCTATTCACAAGAGATCCTTTCAAGTGAGACACCCAAATATTACAATTTAACCGCAACAGGCAACCAAAGTTGGGGCCGAATTTCTAAACTGAATTATGAAGGACTGTCCCAAGATTCGGTGAAGATCGTTGCAAGTCCAAGTATCGAGCTGAGCTGAATCTTTGCCAAGATTATGGCTAGACAAGACTGATGGTACATTGATGATACAATAACGAGGCTGGTTACCTGGATGGGGGACTGTTTGACTGACACCACACAGGCCATCACATTGACGATCCACTGTGGATTGATCACCACCTTGTCCCGCAGGAAGTCATTATCAAAGTACTGCACAGTCCCAAGGTCGTCTAGGAATTTAATGGCCTGCTTCACCTGATAGCATACAATAGTCAACATTTATCAGATCTCTAATAGGTCAACTTTGTCCAACAATTAATACAGATTCCTTATTAAATGTGAGGAATTTATATCTGTGTAAAAACCTATAAAAGTATGATTTTATTGCCTTTTTTACAAAAATTGACTTATATATTTGATACGTTAGTAAAGAATTACTATGCCATACCTGTTAACCCTCCCGCATTGCGTGGGAGACTCCCACAAAACGGCCCAAAAATCTAAGATCTCCCGCATGCAACCTATCTCCCACGCGGGAGACAAATTTCTCCCGCAATCGTATTTGTCTTCCCAATACCCCCCCCCCCCCCCCCCAAACTTCTGAATCATTACATGCAAATTTCAACAACCACTGCAGGTTTTTCTCTGATTTTGAGCTAAAAAAAAGCTGCTGCGTAGCTTGAATATATCAAAATCCATCCAAGTACTGTCTACCGTGATCATAGTATGACATGTTATAGTCCAGTTTACTTTTTACGATTACTTCCGGTTTTGACTTAAATCAGTTACGTATTTAGTTATGCATAGGCCTTATAAAAAAAATAAGTGAAAGCTTAAAACATCTTGATTTTACTCTGTAACACCAAAGAAAACAATACACAGCCAGTGGTGTCACTTAACAGGTGCACAGGTATAGCACCCAAGCCACGTGCAGTGAGTCGTGACTAATTCTGTCTGGCCAGCACGGTTGGTAAAAATCAAAGTGAGTTTGGAACACTGAGTGTTTATACAAACTACCGATGAAAAAGCGTTTTACAAGAGTTTTTAAACTTAATAGTACCGGTACTATGAATTACAGGGATGCTATTATAGATATTACAACAGAGATCATTTTTAAATGATACTGGAGAAATACATGTTTTGTGAAGTAAAAATCTTTCCTATATATAAGGCAAAAAAATAATTTTAATGAATATTATTTACTGGTATTTTCTTAACTGGGTTTCACTGCAAATTCAAAATACGCAAAATAAATTTTCTGTGTTTACCCTAGATGTCAGCATGCAGTGATGGTTCAATACTGAACAATAAGAAGACTTAATATAATCAAAGTACTGAAGTACTGACAGGAGTTGATTTTATCGATTATCATTTATTCAAAATCAACGATATGTGATTTTGCATGGCAAGTAGTATCAGTAATCAAAATATTTCTGAGAAATTGTTTGGGTCCAGGCAAGATTGAACTCTTGTCTTGTTCAACCAAACGCTCGGCTGTCTCCGTTTATCTCCGACAAGCAAGAGAGACTCTGTTTTGTCGGATATTAACGGAGACAACAAAGTGTCTGGTTGAACGAGACTACATTGAACTCTAGCGTAGGAATTCATACGACTTTAAAAAATACCTACATTGTTTGTACAATTTGAAATCTTATTATTTTCATCGTATTAATAAATAAGTTTTCTTGAAAAACAATGCTTTAAAATACATATCATCGAATTTATCGATTATTTTGAAGAACTAAGTGTTGTCAGCGGCGTTAATTTGTGCTTAGGTCCAAACACTGTTTCACTTTCGCTTTGTCCGAGTAAGTGCATAGGAGAGTTGATTAAAATCAACTCCCAAAAAGTGGCACTATTGACTTCTTGCATTGTACCATGCAAACAAAATAATAGTTTTCTGAACACGTACATCAACACAAGTTGTAGTTGCACACTGGTAGTCATAGAAATAATAAAATTTAAAATGATTGCAAATGCATTAATTACAATGGTAAAATAAGGTATCTAACAGTATTTTTAACATATATATTTGCATTTCTCGTGAAAAAACGTCGTTTACGCAAAATCTCCCCCTTAGCCAAGTTGGTAAGGGGGAGATTCTCCCACATAGCAGCTTTGAAAGGTTAACAGGTATGCTATGCTGAGTAATTCATTTAGAATTGGGGTATATTATTACATGCATAAAATAAACCATCTTTGTGATGTAGAAAAATAATTGTTATTGTTGATATAACCAACATTTAACATCATCTCATAAGCACATAGCACAGCACTTTTTAACAGTCTTGGAAGTTAAACACACTGATATGTAACTCATCCTTACATCTTTATCATCAAAAATTCCATGTTCCATTGCAAAATCCTCAATGACACTGTAATCCAATATGCTTTTCTTTGTTCGTTCACTGCAGCCAAAAATAAAAAAAATCATATTTTACCACATTACAATTTGAAAAAAAAAATCTATTGTAGCATTTTTATAATCTGCTTTAAAGTGCAAAAAATTGCAATTTCTATTCTATTGTATTCGTTTCGTAAATTCACCAGTACATGTACTTTGAGACAGACCCTTAAAATAATATTACAAAAGAGTTTGAGAATGTTACACATCACCCCTGTGAATGTGTTCGGAATGTTTTCTTTATCTTTGCTAAGTATGCAATAAATCCAGAGGTGATCGAATGAAAGTTCACGAGACTTTACCGAGATTTGTTCAGTTCCTGTGAAATTTCGAGCGGAAGTATAAGTGTTCAGATAATATTCTCAAAATACGTAAGTACTGGTCGATTTTCTTATCATATCCTACTTTGATTTATGTTAAAACATCAACATCTTTTAAGATGTATCTCTAATTTCATCATCCAGCGGTTTTTTAAATTAAACGATGGTATTCAGAACAGAGTTATCGTTCGTGTTCAACCACGTGTAGAGTGGTTGATAATATAAACATTGGGATGCTTAATAAAATCATTGCCATGTTTGATGCTTGTGGTGTGCAATACCATGTTTTAAAAAAAATAATGGGTGAACGTTTTGCATAAAAACTTAGTATATCGAGCCATTTTCAAGAAACATTCTGCATAAAATAGTACAGCCTGTTTCACTATTGATGTTATTACTAGGTCAGGCGCGAATCGAAAATTAATTCTTAGGGGGGTCTTTTTGTATTGTCACATTTATTTCTAGAACACATTTTATCCACCAATTAATGAAGATAAAGGTTAAAATCAATAAACCTCTATAATTTATATTTGACTACAAGTACCCAGATTCTCTAAAATAGACTATAAACACGAGGCACGATTTTTACTGCGAAACTGAAAGGGTCAAATAAAACCACGTGATCTAAAATTTAAATGACAATAACATTCGCAGGGGTGCACATGATTGAAAAATAAAGTGTTTTTCTATTGGGTTTTAAGGCACCCCCCCCCACCCCCTCAAGTCAGCCTCCTAAATATTTCTTTCATCCAACTTACGCCAGGATCTGTTTCTCCAGGTTGAGCCAGACTTGAGGAATTTTCTCTCCCATGTAGGACTGGCTCAGTGTAACCGACAGCAGTTCTTTCTGAAGCTCAGGGATTTTCTGTAAAAGATAATGTTTAATATAGTGAGATTTCTTCTTTTCAATGTTTATTTTATCTATAATAATTTTACAAAAAAATCACAAATCTTTTTTGTTTTTAAAACAATGGAAGATTTGATATTATATTCAAATCTTCCAGTGTCCAAAATTTACTGATTTTTGAGTCAACTACTTACACTTCCTGTGAGAGAGCTGACATAATGGAAACTCTGGATCTGGGGATACCTTGATTTTAAATCTTTCTCAGGAATTTCTTGCTTTGGAACCTGTACATATATAAAACAATGTATTTCATGATGAATCAATCAAAAAGGTGGGAAATCTTAAACTATATAATTAATTCAAGTAGGGGTTAGGCAAAAAGATTTTTCTTTGTTTCTCAGGCACTGTTGCATCAGGTCAAATGCTGTTCATTTATTAATTTTATTGCCATACCAAAAACTTAATTTTTAAATTTTAGTTGAAAAATTAAGTTATTCCCATTTGCATATCTTGCAATAAAACATGTTTGTCATGGGTATACATGTATCTTAAATCACTTCACCACCGATTCTAAAGATCAAAACCATTATTGGCCTTATATTGGATAACAGATTTATACAACAATACAAATTCTTTTTGTTAGCTGGTCATTAAAGAAAATATCAAATTGTCGAGCAAAAAAAGAATTAAGTTCCTTTGCATGTATTGGTGATGCCACTTAGCATTATATTTTACCTGATCAGATTGTGTCCCTATGACCAGAATGGGCGTGTCAGGTGCGTGACAAGCGATGGAGCTCAACCAAAAATCCAATCCAGCATGTTCAAATCCCATTCTCATGTTCCACAGCAACATGTACACAGCTCTCTTTGACATGAAAAACTGTGCAAGGAAATTAAAAAAACAAAAAAATCAAATACTTATTCAATGCTTAAATAATTGAATTCAACAAATTATTTTTTATACAGAGAGAGAGAGAGAGAGAAAGAGAGAGAGAGAGAGAAAGAGAGAGAGAGAGAGAAGGTCAGTATACCTGATGAGTGTTGTAATACACTGTCTGTCCAGCAAAGTCCCAGGCAGAGAAAGTGATGTCTAGTCCATCCTCTGACTTAACGGTCCACGTCTTGATGTCGATTCCGTCCGTTAACTGAGCATTCTGAGTACCTGCTGTTTTCTTAGAGGAGCTCATTAAGGCTTGCAGCAAGCTTGTAAAAGAAAACATAAAAAAAATTCAAATTCACGTTAAGGTTCGTTATTCCTTTCAAAACAGCAGTGAAAGGTATAAGAGCTGAACACCTTGTTTGAATTTCTATCTGAACTACTTGAATGGCAGTTTGCATGTTTGCATAGTTATTTTGACTGAACAATCATATTGCTCTCAATGATAAATGAAACTTAAGTTTACAACCTTCTTCCTTGGAAGTAAATTATTAATTGTATAACTGCAATATTGCAAATATATTTTTTAAATAGTTCAAATAATGTGAGATAGAATAACAGAGTCTGACCTTGTTTTGCCGGCTTCACCAAGACCCACAAACATGAGTTTAGTCCTCCGACACTCTGTAAAACCTCCGTGAAGTCTTTTTAAGTAAGCCTTCACTGACTCAAATCCACGACCAACGACCTCTAGGGGAGGAGTTCTCAAAGATGGACAACTGAGCAAGTTTAATTCTGAAACCAAAGTTTTAATGTAACTGAAAAGTTGGTGGGTTGGGGGCAATAATTAAACTAAGTAAAACATAAAAAAAAAAAATCCTTCACAAATACACTTGTATCTAGACATTCAGTAGAGAAATAAAGCTACACATACTCTTGAGGTTAGGGTTGAGCCCTAAGGGGGCTGCTATGCTCTGAAGCATCAAACAGTGAGTGAGACTAAGCACACGCAGGTTGCTCAGGTTTTCAATGTCTGCTGGTACTGCCTGAATACCCTGGTTATCTAAATAAAGCTCCTGTAGGTTCTTTAACTGAAAGATGACTGGAGGAATTCCTCCACTTTTCAAGTTGCTTCCTGTTAAAGAATAAAGCATATCCAGTCTGATCAGTTTAATCAGCCTATCACACAAATTCTTCAGTATATTTGAGATTTGATCTTCCTGATTAGATCAAAATTGATTTGGGAAAAGAATTTTACTGAGGCTGAAAATTGAAACGAAGATAGAAGACCTACACAACTCTTGACCTTTTCACATCATTGTAGTGATTGTACTTACCAACAATACCGAATCTTGGAACAGTGAAGAAAAGTTTAAGGTTCATCTGAGCGAGTTCCTTGATTTCTAATGCACTGTTTTTATTTTGGTCAAATTCTTCAAACAGTTTGGCCACACCCTGTAATAGAGGGTACAGGAAAATGATGTTGGTTATGTTCATTTCTAAAACCTATGGTGTTCTCTCTCTCTTTTAATCTTGCTCAAGTGCAAAATATCACAACATTCAAACGAAATCATTTGCCATTGTGAGAAAAAAGTATATGGTATATCTTATATTTCAACAAAGACTGATCAAAAGTTTTAAAACTTTCATACCATATATTACAAACTTTACTTGTCATTTAATAAAGATGTGTATGCTTGCTTACAGAGAGTATTTTAAAAACACTGAAAAAAAGGTATGTTACAAACCTCTTTGGAGATGTGGTTGATAATCATGGGATGTTGTTCATGCCAGCTGAAGAACTGATCTTTGGTAATGCTCTCTTTATTTCCCTCAAATGTTATCAAAGGAATTCCTTCAAATCAGGACAGACAGTTAGAAATGCTAAATTTGAAAAATATTAACTTGTTTATTTTAACATCTCATATAAAACCCTTCCCCCTAAACCCCCCCCCCCAAAAAAACCCAAACTGTAATCTTATGGTACCTTTCACAGAGAGGATTTTGAGATTGGTCAGCTGCAGAATTTCATTAGGCAGTGTAACGATAGGATTGTAATCAATGTAGAGTTCTTCCAGTTCTTTCAGAATACAAATCTGTTTGGGGACAGAGGTAAACTGAAGGCCCTGAATCACTAGTTTTTTCAGCTTGGAGCTGTGTGGAAGATCCACATCTAAACTTCTCAGAGGAAGATTGGTCATATCCAAGGTCTTTAACTCTGGTACTTGAAAAATATCTTTGGGCAATGCCTTGATATTGACATTCTGAAGCTTGACTGTTTCTAGAGCAGGCAGACGGGACGCTCCAGAGGGACAGCTTCTATCTTGCTCCAATAGGCCGGATTCCAGTGAAAAATACTGAAGATTTGGGAACTTTGTGAAGAAATCACTTGGAATGCAGGCTAAATTTGGAACATCCCATTCAAAAGCATTTACTAGCTCACTGTAAGGTTCAAACAAATCATAACTCATACCCACATCTTCGATGGGTAGCAATTCATTTTTGACAATAGCATGGATATGAGCTTTACATGATCTTTTTCGGCCCTGTCGAATGAGTTTATGGTTTTCTTTCATCGTCTGCTCTGAATAAGCGACTGGTGCTATGTCGTCATTTTTTATCAAAATGACGACTTTCTCCGATCCAAAGGCAGGGTTCTGTTGATTGGGTAAGCCACCATGTTGAGCAGCATATATACTGCATAAGGAAGCATATGTAGACAGCAGCTGGGAGAGCAGGTTCTCAATCTACAAGAAGTTTAGAACCAGATATATTTGGGTAGAACCATATTAAAATGCATTCCTTAACAACCTTTAGTTGAACTAAACTTGTGCATCTAAAAAGTGGAACAACTTTGGATGCTTTATGTGTAAATCTTTTATCTTTTCGTGCAAAATGTTAAATAAATATGCTTCAGCACAACCATTCCTGCATTGATAATACAGCCTAGATTCAGTTGAAGTAATATCTCTCAAATTTATATTGTTTATACTGGTATTTGCAATCCATTTTTAGAAATAAGAAGATGAAAAAGCATGAATTAGCTTGGTAAAACATATTGTCACTTTCTTTTGACAGCAACTTGTTGGATAGGTTGATTGAAAGATAAAAACAGATGCACATAAATTATCCATCCTGTAGAACAGTTTGTGTAATATTTATATGATACATTCAAACACCTGTTGTTAAAACAAAAATTAACAGAGATAGACATAGCGATAAAAAAAAAGTTGATATAGTCTGACTTTATGATATGAACAGCTGAGAAACTTCATGGTAATTTAGAAAATACAATGGTCTTCTTACCCTTTTGCGGTCCAATTCACCCATTTCAGCTGATGACAGCTGTTTGCCTGAAAACAGGTTTGTGTAAGCAGGCAGCAGTAGCTGAAATATCAAGGTTTGTAACATAAGTAAACATACCATGAACTGGTACTTATAAATTCAGAGGAAATCTTGCATACACCAAAAAAAAGAACTGTTTATAGATAGATATATCACTGACAGCTTGAGTTTATGATAATTGTATATTTTTTTTGCACTACTACTACCTTTGCTGTTTTCAGAAAAGTATGAAATCAACCTCATAAATACTGTTATTTGATATATGTCTTAATATGTTTCAAAACAACATTCCTGACTTTATGACTAATGCAAAGAAGTTACCTAACATAAATATGGATAATTTGTTGCAATTGTATTTCAAGAAAATATTTACATGCTACAAATACGGAGACATTTTTAAAAATAATAGCACTGACCTTTTGACCAATCAGAGCTAGGTATATCCAGCCCTGGAAGTTACAACAGAAGGATAGATCCAGTGGAATAGAACTTATTGGCAAGATGCCAGGCATGTCCATGAAGTGGATCGGAATTCTCAAGTCCACCTTTTTCTGCGGTTGAAAATGAAGCAGCAAGTCTGAAAAGTATTTCAAATCAAAAAATTAGCCTGCAAGTGTAAAGATTTGGGCGAGAAAAAAAATATACCTGGCATATTTTCTCATGAATTGTTTTGGTTGAGAGTTTTAAACTTTAATAAAAATTTCTCCATCAAATCAAACAACATCATTACATCAATAGCTGTAATGTCCACATAAAGCTGATTCAGGCAGGTTCAAATAAACCACTGATTCCTATTGCATACAGTATTTCCATTTACTTGGAATTTTCCATATTCATTTCACAGTTATTGCTTACCAACAAAGAAGCACAGGCGATGTACCGCCAGGTCCTCAAACAGATTTGACACGGAAGGATACAGAAGCATGTCCGCATTTAATTGACTGGGCAGGAAGGCGAAACAGTCGTCTACATGGCCATTGGAGCCATATCCCGTCAACCAGTTGGCCAGGGTGTGGGCGTGGTAGGTCACATGCTGTTCTTGAACTGTAACAAAGGATGTACGTATCATACACTGTCAGGATGACCTTTTATTGATATATATAGTCTCCCATGTAAACACCATTTGTGATGACAATATTTGAGACAAGTCTGAGATTTTACTGCCTCTCTCAATAAGTCCTGGGAATTCATACAAATCATTTCAATACATTCAGGGTTTTGAATAAACCTAGTAAACCTGGCATAAAAACACCTACCCGTGAACCTCTTTACATCTTGAAAACAAGATGCAAATGTTGTAAATGCGTCTTCTTTCCAGTCTCCATCAATTTTATCCAGAATTTTACCACCACCCTGCAAAAGGATGCAATCATATCATAATGAAAGTACTGACGGTACTGAATGAAATGAGATAAGGTAATAAAAAGATTAAAATCTGCTAAACAAGTTAACGAAATATCAGTAAAGGGAATGGGATAATGCAATGCACAGACATTGGCTTTGTACATGTATTTGTATCATTTCATAAACAGACACTTATGCTTAATATCATCTACATTGGTATCAAAGATCTTATTTGCAAAGGGCATTGATATGAAATAGAAAAGATTGTGCTTTGAGCTTATAATCATAATTACCTTGGATATGAGATAAGTTGGAGCAGAAATATACGTTCTTGTCAAAAATTTCATGTCAGCTGTAAAGAGAAAAAAACATTGATGAGCCTAAAAGATTATTCTAGATGTGCCAGTATCCTATAACTCACACAGATATATCTAATCTCTAGTTATGGTTTGGTGCAACTCTCGTATGGTCCACAATTGGTTTGTTTGTGTGGGTTTCAATCAATGGGACATAAATCAATTCAAAGGTCTGGGGTGTAGCCACAAAGCCCAAAAACTATGGTAACCAACAAAGTACTGTATTTAGGGTTATTTTTGCCCCATGTTATTTTTGCCCTACTACACTTGCGAATGATTTTGCCCTGTCTTGATTCACCTTGACAAAATGGAACATATGATAGATACTATCTCTAATTAACAAAGTAAAAATTGTTTTGAAATCACCCAGTTTTAAATTTGCCCACTGACAACAAAAGCAAAAGGGGTGAAAATATAACAGGAGCAATATTTCCATGTATACAATATATGATTCAGCCACACAAAAATCTAGGATAAGGTTCCTACACACAAGTGGTCAAGGTTTGAATTTCTAATATCTACATATGGACTGAAAAAAGACAGGATATCAGATACTTACAGTCTGACTTATACAACAGTATCTTCTTTTCTGGGTCATAATCTTCTTCCTTTACTCCAAGCATTTCTGCATCATAGCAGATGACCTCATTTTCTTCAGCACCGTCTGGAGTATACTCCAAACAGAACCCACCACCCTCATAGATCTCAGTAATCACTGCCTCTACCAGCTGCTTGTCATCACTAAAACAAAATCAGTACTTTTGAACACATATCTAACAACAACTAAATAAAAATAACTTTACATGAAATAAGATTAATATTTGATAATAAAACTTCTATGTTTTGTCCTCAGGGTTTTGATGCAACAAAAAATGCATTAACAAGGAAAGTACTGTAGATTCATAATTTTACGCAAGTACTTAATACCAGGATTTAATCATTTTCCATCAAATTGTGATAACATAAAATCACAAAATCACAAATGACAAAGTTTTATCATAGTTTAATGTAGTTTATAAGTGTCCGAATAATAAATGTGAGATTTTAAAATTTGCAAGGTGTGCTTCTCATGATTTTACACAGATTAATCTTCAAGTTTAATTGGGGATGAATTAGAAAAAAAGATTGAGAAAGGTTTCTGATCACATGATACAATGAGGAATGTATCTGATCACAAGATACAATGTTGAAGGTATCTTATCATTTGATACAATGAGGAAGGTATCTGATCATATGATACAATGAGGAAGGTATATGATCACATGATACAATGAGGAAGGTATATGATCACATGATACAATGAGGAAGGTATATGATCACGATACAACAAGGAAGGTATCTGATCATATGACACAATGAGATAGGTATCTGATCATATGATACAATGAGGAATGTATCTGATCACATGATACAATGAGGAAGGTATATGATCAAATGATACAATGAGGAAGGTATATGATCACATGATACAACGAGGAAGGTATCTGATCAAATGAAACAATGAGGAAGGTATCTGAAAACATGATACGATGAAGAATGTATCTGATCACGATACAATGAGGAAGGTATCTGATCATTTGATACAATGAGGAAGGTATCTGATATATGATACAATGAAGAAGGTATATGATCATTTGATACAATGAGGAAGGTATCTGATCACCTGATACAATGAGGAAGGTATCTTATCACATAGTGAGGAAGGTATCTGATCATTTGATACAATGAGGAAGGTATCTGATCATTTGATACAATGAGGAAGGTATCTGATCACATGATACAATGAGGAAGGTATCTGATCATATGATACAATAAGGAAGGTATCTGAACATATGATACAATGAGGAAGGTATATGATCACATGATACAATGAGGAAGGTATCTGATTATTTGATACAATGAGGAAGGTATCTGATTATTTGATACAATGAGGAAGATATCTGATCATATGACACAATGAGGAAGATATCTGATCACATGGTATAGTGAGGAATGTATCTGATCACAATACAATGATGAAGATATCTGATCACATGGTATAGTGAGGAAGGCATCTGATCACATGGTATAAAGAGGAAGGTATCTGATTATTTGACAGAATGAGGAAGATATCTGATCACATGGTATATAGAGGAAGATATCTGATCACATGGTATAAAGAGGAAGATATCTGATCACATGGTATAAAGAGGAAGGTATCTGATCACATGGTATAAAGAGGAATGTATCTGATCACATGGTATAGTGAGGAAGGTTTCTTATCTCAGAATTATGATGGATGTGATTACAAGATATTAAGATAGAATATCAATAATTGTGTTTAAGACAATACTTACTTGTCCAGTGAAATCAATAATTTCATTCCTCTTTGTAACTTCCCTGGGTATAAGTAATTCTGTAATAAGATTTATTCTTGATGTTCAAAATTCAGATTTTCTTTCAATAATCAAAGTAATTTTCTTCAACAACAGTTCACATATAATATAATCATCTTATAAATAGTCATTTTTCAAACATATACATCAAAATTTCTGGTCCTGTTTTTTCTTTTTTTTTTATTCTGATGTTAAAAAATAAATCATTGATATTTCACAATCAAATATAAAAAAGGTGACATGATTATTAAAGTTCTTAATTTGTGTTGTACATACAGGACATTTTGGTGCTGATATGGTGTAGGAGCCAGTGGTATAAGGAATTTCCAGCTTGTAATTCTCCACGGGAAGCCAGTATTCCCCAATCAGTTCTGCACTCTTGAATATTTGCAGCTTGTACATGCTCTATCAAATGATCAGAAGATTTGAAAACATTAACGATCTTTCTAAGCTGAAAAACCAAATTATTGCAATGTTGAATTAGGCATTGGAATTTTACAAGAATACAAGTGAAACAAAACTGATAATTTGGTAATTACACAATACATGTATACTAAATCTAGTCAAGAGTTTGCTAATTTGCTACGACTTAAATGGACAGAACTCACTTCCTCTGGAGTTTCATTGGGGACACATTCTTTCAGTGGGGTCACATTGTTAACATTACTGGTCACAGAAGCTTCACAGAGCAACCTGGAAAAATATGAACAAACAATTTTGTGACCCTAACCTTTACACTTCTTATATCTCCTTCCACAGAGACCATAAATGCTGAGAATAACACTTCAGTATACACCCACAAAACACTTTACACCATAGTATACACCCACACAACAATGTAAACTACAGTTAAACACCCACACAACAATGTACACCATTGTATACACCCACACAACAATGTACACCATTGTATACACCCACACAACAATGTAAACCATTGTATACACCCACACAACAATGTATACCATTGTATACACCCACACAACAATGTACACCATTGTATACACCCACACAACAATGTACACCATTGTATACACCCACACAACACTACAGTATACACCCACACAACCATGTACACTACAGTATACACCCACACAACACTACAGTATACACCCACACAACACTACAGTATACACCCACACAACACTACAGTATACATCCACACAACAATGTACATCATAGTATACACCCACACAACAATGTACACCATTGTATACACCCACACAACAATGTACACCATTGTATACACCCACACAACACTACAGTATACACCCACACAACCATGTACACTACAGTATACACCCACACAACACTACAGTATACACCCACACAACACTACAGTATACACCCACACAACACTACAGTATACACCCACACAACACTACAGTATACACCCACACAACACTACAGTATACATCCACACAACAATGTACATCATAGTATACACCCACACAACAATGTACACCATTGTATACACCCACACAACAATGTACACAATTGTATACACCCACACAACACTACAGTATACACCCACACAACACTACAGTATACACTCACACAACAATGTACATCATAGTATACACCCACACAACAATGTACATCATAGTATACACCCACACAACAATGTACATCATAGTATACACCCACACAACAATGTACACCATAGTATACACCCACACAACAATGTACACCATTGTATACACCCACACAACAATGTACATCATAGTATACACCCACACAACAATGTACATCATAGTATACACCCACACAACAATGTACACCATAGTATACACCCACACAACAATGTACATCATAGTATACACCCACACAACAATGTACACCATAGTATACACCCACACAACAATGTACACCATTGTAGACACCCACACAACAATGTACATCATAGTATACACCCACCAAACAATGTACACCATAGTATACACCCACCAAACAATGTACACCATAGTATACACCCACACAACAATGTACATCATAGTATACACCCACACAACAATGTACACAACAGTATACACCCACACAACAATGTACACTACAGTTTACATCCACACAACAATGTACATCATAGTATACACCCACACAACAATGTACACTACAGTATACATCCACACAACAATGTACATCATAGTATACACCCACACAACAATGTACACCATAGTATACACCCAAACAACAATGTACACTACAGTATACATCCACACAACAATGTACACTACAGTATACATCCACACAACAATGTACACTACAGCATACATCCACACAACAATGTACACTACAGCATACACCCACACAACAATGTACACTACAGTATACATCCACACAACAATGTACACTACAGTATACATCCACACAACAATGTACACTACAGTATACATCCACACAACAATGTACACTACAGTATACATCCACACAACAATGTACACTACAGTATACATCCACACAACAATGTACACTACAGTATACATCCACACAACAATGTACACTACAGTATACATCCACACAACAATGTACACTACAGTATACATCCACACAACAATGTACACTACAGTATACATCCACACAACAATGTACACTACAGTATACATCCACACAACAATGTACACTACTGTACACACTCCAAGTTTTCTCTCTTACTGCTTACTTGTAATCTGAGAACTTCTCCATGTTGATTATATCTGTAGGAGAGTACTCCTTGTGCTTGTCAAGTGCAGTCCAAAATATATCTACATCCCTTATGTTTTCTTTCTCTTTAAAAAGAGTAAGCATCATTCATATAAATACATTCATAAAGTGTAATCTGAATAGCTCATTTAAACAGGTCAGATGTTCAGTTCTTAGGTAGGAGCTAAATTACATCAGTTTGATCTAGCTGAACAATGTAAAATAAGACCCCACACCCCCCTTACATATATGCTTAATATAAAAAAATAACACCCGAAATATATGAATAAATAAAATGTGTTGGAGGCTGTCGAATAGGGGGGGGGGGGGGGGGGTCACTACTAAGCAAGTCCAAACGTCCAAATTTTATATTTGACTACAGGTATCCAGATTCTAGGAAATGGACTATAACTACAATTAGGCACAATTTTTTCCCCATGAAACTAAAAGGGTCAAATAAAACCATGTGGTCTTAATTTAAATGACAAGAACATTCGCAAGAGTGGTAGTGTAGAGTTTCTTTTTTCCCCTGGCAAGGATGTGAATATTTCATGTAACCAATGCACTCATCATTTGTTTGTCTTTGTAAAAAGAGCTAGAGCATTTGTATATGCTTCTGATATAAGAACATTCTGCATCTTAAGCTTCTTTTCTCATAAAAAAAAATTATTGACTTTCTTAGAATATCATATTATGATACCATAATTTGAGACAAATCGGTCAGAATTCATCATTTGATTAACAAACAAATATTGGTGTATAATTGAAATCTCAATTTAGAAACAACCACTTACCTAAATTGTAAAGGAATATGTCAATATTGCTCTCAATAGGTCAAAATTCTAAAAGCCCTTTTTTGTCAAACATCCCACTTACCTTGAGCAAATGTATACAGGTGAAATACATCCTTAGGGTCTAGGATGATCGTCAGGTATTGAACTTCTCCAACTGTTGCACAATCCAATTTTTCCAGAGCCTGATCGTGCATCGGTGGTTTTGGAATCTATAGAATCCATCAAAAAATCCCATTATCTGAGTTTCAAGTTTTGCTAATTCTGTTGGTGATACAATCAATGAACACATGATAAAAATTTTACTAGACTTGCAAAATAATATGCCCGTGAACAACTGAATTCAATTCTAAAAATAGTTATACCAAGTTCCATATTATTAAGGTGGTATGGGACACCTTAAAATTGTGATATACTTCCTATGGAAATACTGGTAAAAAAAATTAAATCTCATTTAATATTAAATTTCCCATAATTGTTTCTTTACAGTGTAGCCCAATAGGTTAGAGCATTATCTATGAATCTGTAAGTCATGGGTTCGAATCCCTCTCAGGATTTTATATTTTTTACCTTTTCAAAATTTTTTAATACTAATTTGTTGTTCAAATAAAGTAAAATTTGAAAATTCTAAACCGGTGAAAGTATTTTGATTACATTGTACTTTTTCCCACATTTATATTGATAAGTGTCCTATACCACCTTAAACCCCAATCAAAAAATAAATCGAATCAAGGCTTTTATACTTTTATGAGATACATATTTTGATGCTTATATGAGGGGCATTCAATAAATAATGTCATGTTCAAAAATAACACAGTAAGATATTTTTCGGCAATTTTTTTTAATGGTTACCTTTTTAAATACTAACAGTCACACATAAGGCCAAAATATTAATGATTTATTTTTCAGGCACCGCCGCATCAGTAAAATCATTGCCGCATCAAACTTTTTTATCGTTAATATATCTTATCATTATCGGTTTTCTCTATTATGGAATCTATGTAAACAAACGCTCAGAACAAATGCTTGTCTTTGTCAGTGAAAAACGTTATTTTAACTGAAACATCAACCCAGTGACCAATCTACGGGGCTACCTGGGCTAAATACAACTTTATGTAAATATAATTTCTCGTTTTGTGGTCGGTAACTTCGCTAGAATTTCCTCAGAAAGAGAGGTTGAAGTTGCCCTGTACTCTGAGTTCATGATCGTGAAAGTTAACTCCAAATGCAATAAAATGATAATCATCTAATTCAAAAGACATTTTATAGCCTTATCTTCAGAGGTTATAAATACGGTTGATGCAACCACATACTGTGCACTGGAAATTACAACCGATGTTTATAACTTTAGGTGCTGATACAGAGGGTTCCACTTAATCTGATCGCGGTTAAAGTGATTATTCGGTTAATGTGATATAAAATCAAAACACCGATCCATTTGCTATATCAGCCTTTGTAATTTCTACTGGTAATCTGATTGGGAAAAAATGTCATTTTCGGTTAATCTGATACGATTTCTGTCGGCCGATCAAAAAATCAAATAACGTTTTCACACCTCTTCCACCATGTCCACACCTCGTATATACCTCTCACTGTGTAAACAGCTTGGCACGTGCCTAAAACTTGCAAATAACGGTGCTTCAGGGGATTAGTCACAGCTCAACGCTCACAGATGGTCAGCTGGTCGATAGATGAAAGATACCGACATCGATAGTTCAGGACGATCACATTCCAGACGACACTTGCCTGGGGGCAATTTTGATTGAAAGAAATTGAGAGTAAAGAGTGTTGCTTGTTTCTGATTATATACATGTATTCACGCATACAAACCATTTGATGAGCAATTATGGCAATTAGTTCGTGTGTATGTGTACGCGCACTTATGGAATTCGGCTTTGAACTGATGTCGCTTAAATTGTAACAATTTAATTTTATGTCATATAAACGATACTTTAGCTTGTGCGTAATTATGCCGTTTCTATAAGTGTGCAAAATTCATGGAAGACGTGTCCAGGGACCAAGAAGAGAGAAGCGAGGACGAGGCAGACGAGACAGAGACTGGGGACATTGACGATGAACTTCCCACAAATGTAAATGGTGTCAACAAGTGCATGGAGTACGTGCGAAGATTCATGGAGGAAAACGGCTGTGACAACTTCAGTGACTACTATGCACTTCGAGAGCAATTTGAAATGATTGCCCTAAAGAAGAAAAGGCAGTCCAGGATCACAGAGTTCATCGACTGGATTCCGTAAAAATCGCTCGTGTACTGATATGTGACCGACAATCATATAATGATTTTTATTTTGTAGTGCCCATAGAAAATGATTTTATTTTGTAGTGCCCATAGAAAATGTTTGTAGTTTTAGTGCTGAATAATAAATTCATAAACAAGAGGCCCATGGGCCATATCGCTCACCTGAGGAACAATAGGTATGATAAAGTCAGCTTAATGGAGTCATGATACAAACAATCTGGATAATGTACAATAATACATGCACATGTAGATCCTGTATAAATAAAATCCATTTTTCCCCCTTGGAACTCGGATAGCCCTGATTGCTGCCAATATTTACAAGAGCAGACTTTAATCACCGCTCCTGCACATATATAGGGACTCAACATTACGCAGGCAGGGATGACCGCACACCTACACAACTCAACAGGTACCAACGTTAACGCAAGTAGGGATAAACAACTCAACAGGTATCAACGTTAACACAAGTAGGGATAACTGTACACTTGCGCCAACAGCTCAACCTAACGCAAGCAGGGAGTGCCACACACTTGCGCTAGAAAGGCCAGAACACCAGCAGGGATGACCATACACTAGTGCTCCGCCCCAACCACCACAAGCAGGTATGACCGCACACTTGTATCAGTGCGATACAGGGCAGGAATGACCGCACACTCTGTATCATAGGTTAGAAAACACGATAATTAGATAGAGCAGGGGTGTCCACCCACTCAATCTATCCATACCTGTTCAAGTTTAACCCCAACCAGTCGATAATCGTAATGAAAAAGACACTGTCCCTATATATGTGCCGACCTAAAATAATTCATAGTATCTAAAAATTGGAAATCAAAAATAAACAAACTAATCCGGCCTTACCCAAAACTACTTATGCAGAACAACTTATATACATTGAATATTCATTATTGTATAAAAATAATCATCACAATAATTGGTTAACAGTGGATGCATTAATTAAAATAATCAAGAATCAATAAATCAAGGGCAAAAACTCAATACAGTAATACAAAAAGAGTCTAATGAAAAAATAGCTGCCTGTTTCAATTTTATAGTCATATCACATGTTGAGTATTGCAGTTCTCAAAAAGATCCTTTACAATTGTTTATATATGGGATATTTAGCTGCATCAAACTCTGAACCTTCTTGTGAGGCCAAAGAATTGTCCTGGAGCCAAAGTCTTAACAATTATAAAGAATCATCTTGCTGATTAGTTTCTGAGAAGAAGATTTTTAAAGATTTACTCTATATTTTCCTATGTAAAACTTCGACCCCCCCCCCATTGTGGCCCCACCCTACCCCTGGGGGTCATGAATTTCACAACTTTGAATCTACACTACCTGAGGATGCTTCCACACAAGTTTCAGCTTTGCTGGCTGATTAGTTTCTGAGAAGAAGATTTTTAAAGATTTACTCTATATATTCCTATGTAAAACTTTGATCCCCCATTGTGGCCCTACCCTACCCCCAGGGTTTATTGAATTTACACTACCTGAGGATGCTTCCACGCAAGTTTCAGCTTTGCCAGCTGATTAGTTTCTGAGAAGAAGATTTTTAAAGATTTACGCTATATATTCCTATGTAAAACTTCGACCCCCCCATTGTGGCCCCACCCTACCCCCGGGGGTCATGAATTTCACAACTTTGAATCTACACTACCTGAGGATGCTTCCACACAAGTTTCAGCTTTCCTGGCTGTTTAGTTCCTGAGAAGAAGATTTTTAAAGATTTACTATATATATACCTATGTAAAACTTCGACCCCCCATTGTGGCCCCACCCTACCCCCGGGGGTCATGAATTTCACAACTTTGAATCTACACTACCTGAGGATGCTTCCACACAAGTTTCAGCTTTCCTGGCTGTTTAGTTCCTGAGAAGAAGATTTTTAAAGATTTACGCTATATATTCCTATGTAAAACTTCGACCCCCCCATTGTGGCCCCACCCTACCCCCAGGGGTCATGAATTTCACAACTTTGAATCTACACTACCTGAGGATGCTTCCACACAAGTTTCAGCTTTCCTGGCTGTTTAGTTCCTGAGAAGAAGATTTTTAAAGATTTACGCTATATATTCCTATGTAAAACTTCGACCCCCCATTGTGGCCCCACCCTACCCCCGGGGGTCATGAATTTCACAACTTTAAATCTACATTACCTGAGGATGCTTCCACACAAGTTTCAGCTTTCCTGGCTTTTTAGTTTTTGAGAAGAAGATTTTTAAAGATTTACTCTATATATTCCTATGTAAAACTTCGACCCCCCATTGTGGCCCCACCCTACCCCCGGGGGTCATGAATTTCACAACTTTGAATCTACACTACCTGAGAATGCTTCCACACAAGTTTCAGCTTTCCTGACTGTTTAGTTTCTGAGAAGAAGATTTTTAAAGATTTACTCTATATATTCCTATGTAAAGCTTCGACCCCCCATTGTGGCCCCACCCTACCCCCAGGGGTCATGAATTTCACAACTTTGAATCTACACTACCTGAGGATGCTTCCACACAAGTTTCAGCTTTCCTGGCTTTTTAGTTTTTGAGAAGAAGATTTTTAAAGATTTACTCTATATATTCCTATGTAAAACTTCGACCCCCCATTGTGGCCCCACCCTACCCCCGGGGGTCATGAATTTCACAACTTTGAATCTACACTACCTGAGAATGCTTCCACACAAGTTTCAGCTTTCCTGACTGTTTAGTTTCTGAGAAGAAGATTTTTAAAGATTTACTCTATATATTCCTATGTAAAGCTTCGACCCCCCATTGTGGCCCCACCCTACCCCCAGGGGTCATGAATTTCACAACTTTGAATCTACACTACCTGAGGATGCTTCCACACAAGTTTCAGCTTTCCTGACTCTCTGGTTCTTGAGAAGAAGATTTTTGAATATATCTCGAAATTTTTCATTAATTTCTAATTATCTCCCCTTGAAAACGGGTTGGGCCCTTAATTTTCACAACTTTGAATCCCCTTTGCCTAAGGATGATTTGTGCCAAGTTTGGTTGAAATTGGCCTAGTAGTTCTTGAGAAGATGTTGAAAATGTGAAAAGTTTACGGACAGACGGACGGACGGACGGACAGACGGACGACAGACAAAATGTGATCAGAATAGCTCACTTGAGCTTTCAGCTCAGGTGAGCTAAAAATAAAGTTGTTTTTCTTTCCGGAAAGATTTAGATTATACAGGATCATTCTATCTATAAACGCACTTCCGGTTTAAGATGGGGTCCAATACATCGTATGATTATGTATAAGAGCAATCACATGCAAGTAAATAATGATTTAATCTGTAAAACCAGGAAATAGCGATTAAAAATCCAATAAAAATACTTTGTAATTATTTTATTATGATATTTATTACATTAAATCATTAAAATAGAAGTGTGGTTGAAAATAATGCATATACATATATGTATAGGTTGTTTATATTTCATGATTTCCTTTATGAAATGCTAAAACTGGTTTATGTGATATACGGTTAATATGATAATTTTTGCCTGACAAACGGACAATCAGATTAAGCAGAACCCTCTGTATTACAATTAGTTGGTAACTTGTAATTAATTAATAACTCTGTCAAGTTAGTGCTAAAATAATAATTAAACTGTTTGTTTACAGTTATCTTTAACTAAAAAATTCTGTACAACCAACTATATGACGGTTGTAATTGGGTCAAAGGGTTGGACTAATACCTCCTTAATACACTTGAACACATAGACTGATTTTATTTGTCATTTAGCCAACACAATTACGAAACATTTCAGCAGCTACAAAATGTACGAATACACATAATAAATTAAATTTAAAAAATTGGATAAGATTTTAATTTTTTTAGGAGTTGTTTTATTTTTACTTGACTTGCTTCTAATCAAATTCAAATTAAGGTTGAATCTGTGTATAAATGTATTATCATTAGCATTATGCCACTGTCAAAGAATGGAGGTCTACCTGATATCTGAAATTTCTCCTTATTTTTCTGTGAGGGAGAACTTCAGAAGTGAAGTCTCCCTAAACTAAGTTTGCTATGGGTTGGTCCCTGTTAACACAACCACTGAAATTTCTTTGTTATCTTCAGAAATTGAAGCCTCTGTGATATTGCATAGAAACAGGAATAAAGGACACTTGTATTGTTTGAGAATTTTAAGATGACTTATTTACTTTTCCTTGATTTCTGTCCTCAAGGCACTGAAGATTGATAAGAAAACACCCCAAATGAATGCTTTATTTGATAAATTTTTATATGGCAAATTCAACTAGTAAAATGCCATAAGAAGTCCCCTATTTCAGTTCAGACTTCTGTTATTACTGTGGAGGGGAAAGATAGGCCGCAACCATTTGTCTTGTTTGTTCATATGCAAAAACTCAACCTTATAAAAGGAAACAGAACAGTTTAAACTAAAAAGAACAAATTAAAACAAATATTTAAACTTTGCCAATGTATGAGCTTGATGAATATCTGCTGATGAGTACACAAATAAATCATAAAGTATGGGTTACCGTCATTGTAAATTTTGTTAAAAAAAAAAAAAAAAAAAAAAAAAAAAAAAAAAAAACCTGCCTGCCTGCCTCATCAAAATTTCAAAATTTTGGCCCTAGAAACTAATGATTAATTTTTTTTGGCTTAAACCCAACTGATTTATCCAACTCTGAATGCATTCATACAATATTTTTTGGGAATGGTATTAAGATACTGATAAATGGAAGAGCCCAAAGCATTTCTTGAAGCATATCTTCTTCCTGACAAGTGCTTTTTAATTTAACATGGAGAAAAGTTGGGTTTCTTTTTTTTAAATGATCTCACAATCGGGGATTTATGGCTGTGTGTTGTCATGAAGAAGTCGAGTGTTGCAAATTTCAGACTTAGGTCTCTGCCATTCGTAATGTTTTTTAACTTTCTTAAGCACATGATATTTGTTTAAATGTCCGGTGATTGATCAGCCTTTTCAAATAGCAACTTGAACTACAGGACCTTTACTATTAAAGAAAATTGCGTATGTTAATTTCTTTGTACTTTGACATCGTTTTGCTATAACAGGACGTTTTGCCTTTTTAGTTAACTGAATCTTGGTATCAATATTTTCCTCCGAGGTACAAAATAATGTATCCATGTTTAGTCACTATAGTCTGTCCCAAAATATTTATGCTGCATATTTGGACGATTTTTTAATGAAAATACAATACCGGTACCTGTGAAAGAAACGCAATTGAAATCGATGAAAGGGAAAATTTCAAAGATAATATCATTCACACATTGTCATTTTTCCCTCATAAAAATTCACAGGCTGATGAAATGCAAAATCCCTGTAGACTTTCTGTTTTTAGCCGTGTATTGAAACCTGACAACCTAGAGGGGGCGTTTTATAAGGGAAATCTTGGGATTTTTTCATACTTTTGAATGAACATCGTCTGAATCAAGAGGTATTTATAAATATCGAATTATTCAAGAAAATATGCGGCAAAAATATCTTGGGACAGACTTTCCGATAAATGTCGTCCATTGCAATTTTTGTACATTATTTTTAAGTAGTTTCCTACCCATTTCAACCTGCAATCGTTCTTGTTTATCTGTTAAAAGATGAGGCATCCACCTTGCACTAACCTTTTCCGGGCCAAGGTGTTTCTTTAGAATATTAAATACTCAGTCTGGTACTATCCCGATGAAATGCCTACCAATTTTGCTATTTATCTAATGGTTAATCAACTATCATTAGTTATGATATTGGTTATTTTTGCAAGCATTGCATCTGTTGAAGCTGTATGAAGTGTTCCAGAATGTTGCTTATCCTTAAGGCCTGTTTGGCCATTTTTGAATTTGCTGACCCACCTATAACTTGTCTTAAAGACATACATTTGTTTCCATACAAAATCAAACAGTTCTTTGAAAATTTCTTTCAAGTCTTTACCTAGTCTGACACATGCTTTTTTGTAGCCTCTAATTTTAGCCTTACAGGATGATGACTTAACAGTCATATTTTCATACAGTGTCTCGAGTAGGGGTTATATATCAGCTTCTCAAACAAGTATTCGATGATGAAACGTGGTCAAATAAACGGCCATAAATAGAATATGAACCAAATCATGCACGAAAAGAAATTCAAAGGTCAATTGAACCCTGTATTTTATGGAATCTAATTAGTGACATTTTTTATTGAATGCCCCTCCTACGTGTGTCATTGTTGTAAACTTTCTGGATAGTATCACTTTTTGCAGAGTACCTCTTTGTGAATACAAATCAATGTTCAATATTTGCATACCTTGATTCCGATTTTGGTTGAGGTTGGGTTGTAGAAGATGACTGACCCATAGTAACCTCGGGTTCCATATTTTGTCATGCTCACAGATCTGGCTGGACTGGATGAGAAATGTTAAATTTAATTAATCATTTTAACATTCAAGTTTTTAATCAATCAAGATATTATTTGTGATGATTTGATTATACTGCAATTCAAATTTTCTTGTTTACAACCAATCATAAATTTTGCTTCAGACTTTAATGTCAAAATTATATAACACCCCAAGTCTCAAAGAAAACTGGTATGAATGCTTAAAAGACGACACTTACTTTATCATTATATTGCCAAGATTTTTAGTCTCAAATGTTACAGGTTTCTTTGCTTTTTCCTGCAATAGTAGATTAATGCTAATAGTAAGTACAATAAGTTTCTACAGTGCAAAACCAAAATGTCAAAATATAAAATTTCAAACAAAGAACCTTGTCTGCTGAGTCTGGCATCCATGGAAGCACTTCCAACAACTTGACACACTCCCCTGGGGAATGCAGTCCTATCATCGGATAATACCCATCCCTAGGGTTCACATTAATTGTGTGAGAGTAAACCTAAAAAGTACATAACCATTTTCAGTGTTTAAAATATATCATTAATACCTATCATTTTTAAAGCTGTTTACAGTTTACATCAAATATGAACTAATTTGAAAAAAGAAATATTTTATTCAAATCAGTTCATGATAAAATAAAAGATTACTTGCAAAATAAAAACAAACAAAAACCTTTGCAAGTAATATATATGTATATTGAGAATTTTGGCTTAAAACAAAATTAAACATGACTTTTTTGGCATAAAAGTTTTAATCTTTGAAATGTAAACAGTACCTCTGTTCCATTTTTGAAGAACTTGACAATTCTTGTGTCAACATCAAATTCCACACCCATTATGTCTCCTTTCCCACAAACTTCTTTTTTAAACCTTGAGTAGCCTGTTTCTAGGAAAATCCTTCAAGGGAATGTTTATTTTATAAAATTTACTAGATAATTACAGATTTTGAAGACAGTTGTAGTATTCTTTCATTCAACCTTAAGACATCTCCCCCATTATGTTTTATGATCATAGCACACATGGTCATTATCTTTAAAATAAGTAATAAATAAATGTATTTATCAAATCAACACAAGGAGATTTATTATTTTTCAGATTTCTGCACATCATTCATAAAGAAAATCTATCGAAAATCAATAAACAGTAAAGTTTTTCTGGGAACTATTTGTTTGTACCCCAGATTTTCTGGAGGCATCAAATAATGAAAATCATGCAATGGTTTTAATTTGCAATACATTTTCAGCTGTAGAGTTTTAGACTACAGATTTTAGCAATTTACCCTCCATCATCTGCATGGTAAGCAAAGGAATATCTGTTCCATCCTGGCTGTCTGTTGGCCTCGTAGAAAGATGGAGCAATTCCTATTGTTATGGCTTTGTCCTTACCCTCGTTAAGTATTTCTGAGGAAAATAACAGCAACAATTTTTAAGCAATATTTTGAACTACATGTTCACCAATTCTCCTGTCCAATCTCAGGTACCAAGTAATGAAATCTTGTATTCCTTATAAATACCATTAAACATAACCAGACTTTAAGCCTATCAGGCTGGTATGGTATATATATCTCCTTTGATGCTGAACAATAACTTGCCAAATACTAGTACATGTACTGCACACAAAATTTCTTTGTATGCGAAGAAATTTCACAAGTTATATAAGACCTTCATTGTTAAAGAATATTAATATCCATGAACCAGTTCTTTAAAGTATCTTGTATAATTATGTTATACATAAAAAAAACACAAGCTTTATCACGAAAGTAAGCTGCAGTGCAGCAAACCACTTTATTAATGGTAAACCATGAAGTTCCAGCAACTTGCAGTTATGATCTCCTCAAATTCAGTCTACAGAAAACTTTTTGTGCAAGTAAATATACATCAGGAACATGCATTAATTGCTAGATCGTAAATACTGCACAAACTGTAAAAAAGACAAAATTTAAACTTGTCAGAGAACATTTCTAGCGTAATGCTTTAAAACTTACTGAAGGAGAAACTCCGGAAAACATTGGAGAATGGTTTTGGGCCAATGAACTGTCCGACAGGCATGGAAGGTGAAAAAGAATTATAACTGCAAAAGTAAAAAAAAAAAACCACTTATCTTTAACCCACAAAATTCAATCACATAAACTATTCTTCAACAATGCTTTTAAATATATATATATATTTTTTTTTAACATTTTTTTTCTCTTCAGAGATTAATTTCCTTTTTTCAAAACAATGGCCAATCTGTATTTCAATGAAATGTACTGAATAAAAATAGGACAATATTTATCAGACTTGAAAAGGCTACTGTATATAAGAATATATTCACCCATGTTTTATTTTCGACCCTTTTGCCCTTGTGAGCGAATTTAAAAATGGGCTAATTTTAATGTCTTTTATTACTTCTTTTCATACAAAACTTCGTTACAGCAAATACAATATGGGGTGAAACCGTTTGTGGGTGCACATGGTAAAAAAATGACACAGGGTGAAAATAGCCCTATTAACAGTATTCAAAACTGGTGAGACAAACTTAAAAAAAACTGGTAAGACTACACGGCACAGTTTTTTTTACCACAAAATTCCAGCTTCTTGAAATACGGTCACTTCTCGAGACTGAACAGCATAGTAGGTAAACTTCTGGACACTTTTCTGTGACATGTCACCTTTGTGAACATTCACAGCACCCTGCAAAGTATAACATCAATCAGTAATTCAAAACCACAAATTGATTAGAATATACTAAGGATAAACTTTATTCATATCCCCTTTATAACAATTCTCTTTTATCAACATTGGCATTCTTGTGGTTATAGTTCAAAACCTTGCTATATTTGGCACACCATGCCATTGTACAGTGATGAAAGTAGTTGAGGTTTTTGTACGATGGATTAAACACTCTTAAATATGCAAAGCTAATGCTAATTCCTGGTCATTCTTGGCCTATATCAGTGAGTCATTATGCCTGGTCACTTTCTGATCAGTAATCAATCAGGCAGACACTATAGCTCATTAAGTATCAGAAAGTAAACAAGTGCAGAATTCAATAGAAATATAAAGGGTAACTCACCAAAGGATCGCTTATTCTCAGTTTGACTTTGTCCGCTACTTTTATTGAAGTTTTTGTTTCTACAAAACAAATATTGACAAGCAAAACTTAATACATCTTTAAAATTTTACATTAAGGAATTTTTCACATCAAATATTTCTATGAAAACTTTATCACTGAATATATACTCATAAAGTATAGTGCATATGAAATCACAATTTCCTAATCATTCAGCTGATTCAGCTGATATTTCTGAAAGTTATTTACAAAAATTTGAAGACTGCCATGTTTTTTATTCTCACAATGATCATATTTTCGCAATCTCATCCACATCACAGTATGCAGAAATGATATCCAGTTTAGCTTGCTATTTTAAAATGAAGGTTATACATTTACCTTATTGTTGCCAATTTTTTGGACACATGAAAAAATTTTATTTGATAAATTGTTTGTATTTAGTAGAACTCGGTATACCACCAGCTTGCCTATAACAATTAACACAAGGATCTTGTTGGGTCCAATCTGTTTTATGTCTCACAGAAATATGCATGTTTCCCATTCAGACAAAGAATGAAAACTGTGCATCTACAACAGGAACACAATACTGTAACATTAATACCTTCATTATTTTACATTTATCTACCTTTGATAAGGGCCTCAATTTTTTCCTTCATTTTATCTGCTTCTATGCCTTGTAGTGCGGCAGGCTTGCCGGGAGCCACCAATATCACTGAACCACTTTGATCACTGCAAGCAAAGACAGAAAGCATTTAAATTATACATGTCAATTGAGATTTACAAAGTATAAATTCCATAGGTGGTTTGTATCTGAAAATAAAAACAATTAATGATTGCTCTTTAAAGAATTTTTCCCCTGAAAAAATGCCTCCTGATTTTACATTAAGCCCAACAACACTGATATGTTGCTATACTCAATTTATAAATTCTTTAAGGTATATCTCTCTTTCTTCTACCAAAAAGTGGTATGCTTACTGATTTTTTATACAAATTAATTGTAATGCTATCTGTGGTCAAAGATTTTACATTGTAAAGTGTTTTCAAGCATTACTGGCGTGCAACCACTTCTCGCCGAGTACCATTTCTCGCCAGTACATTGTTACGTCATTTTATCAACACATAAAATTATAGATGAAAAATGACATCACAAAGTACTGGCGAGAAATGGTAGTCGGCGAGAACTGGTCGCACGCCAGTACAGCTTAACAGTGTAATGAAATAATGCAATCCTACTGTCATCCTCTCAAAATAATATCTGTACACTTAGAGTGCTGTTTCATCTCTCTCTCTCTCTCTCTCTCTCTCTCTCTCTCTCTCTCTCTCTCTCTCTCTCTCTCTCTCATTTTCTCTCAATAATATACTATAAACATCATCACATTTGACTTACTTTTTCAGACATATTGGTGGACACAATCCATTCTGTATGGTTATCTCTATTTCATCAAAGGTCACTGGGTTCAAACCTACAGAAGGAATATCACTATCTTTGTTGTACACTAACGGCATTGGTCTAAGCTCACTTCGTAAATTCTGAAAGACAATTTATGACATAATATATACTTGAGTATAAATTTTCTAAAAATCTTGGATGAAAAATTGCATTGGTACAGTAAATCTTTTTACTGATGGACTGAAAACATACTTTATCATTGACTCAATTCCTCTTTTGTAGCATCAACTTTGAGATTAAAAATTTCACCACTTAAAATTTTCTCACTCAAAGACTATATAAAGATTTTTGACTGATAAATAAGTATTCTATTCAAATAGAAAATATCTTGGTTACAAATGTTTGATTTCATTAACGTTAATCCCATCAAGTTATAACATGGAAACAAATCAATGTCTATATAAGACTATAAAAGTTTTCAGGGTTTCTTAAACACAGAAGATAGATGGCAACCTCATATATATATATAAGTACACACATATGGATGCAAACATCTTTTTAATAAAAATGTCTATAAAGCATAACAAGGCAAAGGACTGTTCATTTTATAAAAGTAACTGTATAGCCAAGGGAACTCAGTCATGCACAAGAATTCTCCACTACATGCCTATAATTCTTTCAGCACTAATACCTCTAATTGATTATGCATACCAATTTCAACATGGAAAATCCAAAGTGATCACTAGTCTAAGTGATTATCATTAAAATTCATATCATGATTTTTAGCAACCCACATAGGCCTTCAAATAAAGCAAAATATCATAATCAACAGTCTCTCCATTGAATAAGGTCCACCATAAAGAGCTGTATTCAGTGTGCATAAATTGCTATCAAAAGCCAAATTATGTCAAAAGGAGGTGTAAAAAACTTCCTTGTGCAAGGGGTAATATATGGGATATTACATGTATATACTTGTATATAACATTCATTTACATGTAAGCAACCAATACATCATTTTTTTTTTTATATCTTAAGTCTTATAAAGTGGTAATTTGTTTTAATTTTTTCCATATAATTATTAAAGCATTTATTCTTAGCTAAGCAAGGCAACAAATTGATCAATATACATTTTGGAATGGTATATAACACAAACAATAGCCTTATTGACTATACAGCAAGTGACGATAAAGCATCAAATATAACTTAGTTTCACATGCTTATAAAATAAGACAAATTGTCAGCATAGTTTACCTCAGGCCAATAATTGGTCTAGTTATCTACAGAAATTGGAGTCGCATCATGTATTACAATATGCAATACATGAACCAGAATGATATTTGGTCATTTCTAGAAAAAAGAAAATAAAATGCCCATGGGCCACATCACTCACCCATTTACCTAAACAACACTGCCTGACTGACCCAAATAGCTAACAATTTTTACACTTGATTTGAAAATCAAAATTATCTTACATTGATTTTACTTTTAAAGATAATACAATGTACTAATTTTGATTTTTCTTTCATCTTGCGTTGATTTTACTTTTACAGATAATACTGATTTTGATTTTTGTTACGAAAAATATTTTTCTGCATTTAATACATGTTAAAAAAGAGCCTGATATATAACATTCATTTACATGTAAGCAACCAATACATCATTTTTTAAAATCTTATATGTCTTATAATCTGGTAATTTGTTTCAATTTTTTTCCATTTAATATGACTCACATATCATATACCCCCTTCCGAGATATGGTATTTCTGTGAGCCCCAGGAGTTTTAATATAAATTAATGAGAAAATCCTTTCAATTGCTTCCTACTTCCCTATATTTCAATGAGAAACCTCCCCACTCCCAACTTTGGCTTTTGGTTGACCCCTTCATGATAAATAAATGTGAAATTCTTTCTACTAGTTTGCCTTCATGTTAATTTCAAAACTCACACAGAAAGAATCAAATTGACAACAGTTCTTAACAATCAGACTGAATCTCTTACCCACATTTCCTTGGCACATGTGACACATATTCCACAGTCAACACATCCTGTTTGTTTTGTCTCGCAGCAGCATTCCCTGAAGTAATTACCCATGATTCCATTCCATGCACATTTATCTCCCTTCTCACAACAGCGGTTACAGAGTGTGCACACGGACTGAACTTGTTGTACATTGGAAAATGGAGACCAGTTGTGTATACAACCAAAAGATACATTCACTAAAACAAAATACAAGCTTGTATAGTTGACTCTGATCAGTACTATAAATTAACAGTTGTATCAAGCACATAAATTTTAAGACAGTGAAAATAAATTGCGGTGCCTCAACTGTAACTTGTGTGGTAAAAATGGAATAAATGTGAATCAAAATATATATGAAATTAAATTTTCAAATAATTCATAGAAATATTTGCTGTAGGTTTGTTTCCCTAAATATTTACCAAAGCTAGGGTAAATGATAATGACTCAAGGAAATCTAATACCATGGTACACCAAAAATACTGTAAACTTACTTTTATGCAATTTAAAAGCGGAAAAAGCAGTTTACCTCTTAAAGTCTTTGCAAAGTTACTTAAGAGTATATTTATTGACATAAGTTTATTTTAAGTTTACAGACTTGTAGCCCGATCTCTCACCGATGCCTGTGGGATAATTGTGTGTGATCAGGGGCACCAGTCCCTGCCAACGGATGATGCGATCAATGAAATCCGTGTACAGACACATGATACGGAATGTGTAATCCCAGACATAGCTCTCCGTCAGCTCGTTCATAAGGTCACTCTTCTTGTCCGGCATGTAGCACTTGGATTCCACGGACAGAACCTTCTTATCTGCAGATCAGAAAGAAATCAAGTAGAATTGAGTGTTAAAATAATTTCCTGGTGTTGCATACGAATACTGTAGATCTCTTGTTTTACATGACCCCTTAAATCTGTGATTCCACCATTTTGCATCAAATTGCAAGAATATAAAATCACAAACAGGATTCATTGATCATATTAACATCTGTCATAAAAATAAAAGATGTTGAAATCTGGGAGGTGTGCTTCTCGTGATTTTACGCAAATATTTATTCCCCACGATTAATTTTGGATCCATAGTTTAACTGTCATGATGGTGTTTCCTGAAACACAAACTCCCTCGATGGGCTATCATAGTGCAATAATTTCAAATCAAAAATACATGACATACTATTCTTTCATCTAATCGTAGTTTTTCTAGTTCTTTACAGAAAAAAGATTTCTTTTCAGGCCAATTAAGAGATAGAGAGTGTGAGAGCTAGCAGCCATATTGGACTATCCTTGGGGGCTTCACTCATTACTTTGTTCATTTGGCATTCATTCCTTGGGAATTTCCCCCCAAGTCTATGAATTAAATTTTTGTTCGAAGTCTTGAAGGCACTTACTAGATATATTAATTATACTGTTTTTTATACTATAGGAGTTATGCATATGTTGGTTAATGTAGACTAGTTGTCTAGTTAGTATTTTAGCTTTGAATACACCTTGCAGTTGGTTTACTCCTTTATGCTCGCTGGGATCAGCCCTGAGCCCAATCTGTTCTTGTCTCGAGGCCCGCTGGAGATCAGCCCCGGGTCATGCTTTGTTCTAATCTATGTCTGCTGGGATCAGCCCCGGGTCATGCTTCGTTCTAATTTATGCTCGCTGGGATCAGCCCCGTGCGCAATCTGTTCAGTCTTGAGGCCTGCTGGAGATCAGCTCCGGGTCATGCTTTGTTCTAATAAATGCCCGCTGGGATCAGCCCTGGGTCATGCTTCGTTCTAATGTACACCTGCTGGGATCAGCCCCAGGTCTTGCTTCGTTCTAATTCAGGCTCGCTGGGATCAGCTCCGAGCACAATCTGTTCTAGTCTTGATGCCCGCTGGAGATCAGCCCCGGGCATGGGTCTTGTGTCGTTGTCATGCTAACAGCCCAGGCTGTTGCTGGTAGGGAAGGAATGAGTAGCCCCCAAGCGCCAAACTACTTACATACCAGTATGTATTTTGGGTGTTTACAAATATATGTTTATTATTGTTTTATGTATGATTGTATTTCGGTTTGCAGTGTTTGTTTATTTAGCTATACTAGATGTTTGGGTATAAGACCCAATAAATTTTTTGCTACCTCTTAACTCTTGTTAATTGTTTATAAATGGACTGGTATCATAGTCTAGTGTTACAAAGATAATAAAAACCAACACCAGAAACGTTATAGAAGGAGATGTTTTAAGAACAATGTGCGCATTAAGTTGAACAAAACTTATGACATACATGGAAACCTCTTGACATAGCAGCAACACCTAATCTAATATCCATGCATGCATGGATACATGGAATACTATTTGAATGTTGCCGGTAATTAGCTAATGAGTTAATGCTTATACTTAAAAAGAAGACAAAATATTTGTATTATCATATGAAATTTCGTTAAAAAATTTAATTTCAAATATTTTAGATACTGATATCTAATTTATATCAATTAAGTGCAGCAGAAGCTATTAAGCGTTAGATCCTGTATACCACTGTTGAGTATTTTAAAAAAAATCTATAGTAAAGAATTTGATAGCTACTTTAATTAAATAAGTATAAACTACCTTTAGGCAGTTTAAGGGATGAAATGGCAAAAACTATTCCAAACAAGTTATCTGAGTTTGAAAAATTCTGAATTTATTCCTTATCATCAAATTTTATGTCATTTATTTGAGAAAAATAAGAAAATATACATGTAACTTATGAATAATAATAAGCTGTACAAAATTTACGTGAATGTTATTCTGATTGATATATTTTTGGCATAAGGCATTGTAATGTAAGCAAAAAAGTTCACAAATGAGTACTTATTAGCTGATTAAATTTCAAATTACAAAAATTAATTGTGAAAGTGTAACTGCCTTTATAGCATATATCACTATAATCTTATATATCCATATTTTTTTTCTTCATGAGCATAATGTTGAACAGCATAGCTTAACAGGTTAAAGCATTAACTGCTGATCTGCAAGTCATATTTTCAAATCCCACTTGGGGCTTTTCCAATTTCCACTTTTATATTATATCAAATTAAAAAAATTAAGGAACAAATACTTAATGATTTGAAAATTTCAAAGTGTTGTTTATATATCTTGAAATTGATGTAATTTCATTCACATTATTATCTTTAACAGTCACTGGTTAACTGACTGGCAGTTCTGTTACTGATTATCAACCCAAATATATACTACCCTCCACATTAAGTACCCATTCCCTTCTAAATGCCCATATATGGCATCTGTTGGTCAATAAACTGTCTCACAAAACTAAAGCATATCAAAAAACTATCCCTGGCCCTCTTGCACCCCTCCCCCTTCCAATATCTTGAAACTACAAAATCTCATTCAGCAGAACATTTACTCTACTACAACAGAGAAAAGCTAAAAAAAAAAAATGGTAATAAAATAATTCTAAATCTGAACAAGCTAAAAAATATCTTTAAAAAGGTTAAACATATTGGCAATAATCTGAAACTGCAGTAAAAAGTTGTACTCCAAGAGGTAGTCTATATAATAAGGGTTATGAATTCAAACAATGGGTAAAAACCCATGAGAGAAACAGTTTCTACTGGTCGCTTACCCAGCAGTGGTTGGACATCTGTCATTATTAAATCTGGAACAAGAGACAGTCCAAAACAAAAGATTTATTCTAATGCAAATGTCTAGTCACTGTCAACGAAATCATGTAATCACATCAGAAAAAGGGTGCATAAAGCTGAGGGACAGAGACAAAGGGAGATCATCAACATTTACTGTGCATAGGTTAAAAAAAAAAAAGGAAACGAAAAAGTACAAAAACTACATAAAATGGGGAGGAGCCTGAAGTTATAGTGGATTCTATTCTCAATAAAATCATTTAGGTATTGAATAAAAAGGATATATTAATATGTGTAACAATATAACATTCAACTATTAAGGTGTTGTACACAAAAGCAAACAACTAAAATGAGATGGAAATATTTATAAATACAAATTTTTAAGTCATAGTTGTAAAAAAAGTCCTACTCTGTCATTTAAACTTTTTACTATGTACATACCCATAATGCCCGTGTGCTGAATAATGGCTGTTTGTACTGCTCCCATCTGTAGAACTGCCCCATCACTTGTCATAGCTATCAGGCGCCCATAGCGGGAAGTGGCCGCCAGAACCAGGGAAATCAGGTGTTCTGGTAAGCCATGAACAAAACTGTAAGTCTTCTGAAGGACCACAAAGTTCTTTGTAGCTTCCCCTTTACTCCAAAAGTCTCTCTGAATATATATATATTAACATCTAATGAAATACTTTGGTTTATCTGTTTTTAACAAAATGGCAAACTAAGGGACATTTTTCACTCTAATTGCCGTAATGTCGCGTGTATAACACACACTTTTTTTCAGCCAAAATTTGATCAAAAGTGGGGGGTGCGTGTTATACATAGGACTAAAATTTTACCCCATTTTTTCAAGCCGTGATTCTTAATACCTCGGGAGACGTGACTGCCGATATAGCGTGTTATGCAAGTTATGCGTATTATACACAATACATTACGGTGATATGAATGATAATCGAGAAGCGAGATCAGACAAGAGAGGAAGGCGAGAGAAATACTAAATGAGACAAACACGGTAAGTGTTGGTCAAATCAAATATCACGTATCTCAATGGTAAAAGATCGTTAAGCAACAGGTAGCTGTGTCTTTCACAAATATGGATTGAAATGTCTTTCACAGATTTTCTTTTTTTGTGGGGGGGGGGGGGAGGGGTGATTGGAGGTGGAGTGGCTATACTTAATCTTCCAAAACAGAATCTGTTAACCCACAGTGTCATATGCATCACCATGTGTATGTGAGGTATTTTGTCATCACGTGTGACAGATATTACCTATGAAATAAGAAGGCAGCACAATATGCTAAGAATGAAATCTTACCAGTTTAACCGGTGGAGGTGACAAGTTACCAGTCGTGGAGTACAAATACTGTTCATCTTTCTCCGATTCTCTCCACACTGGAACTTTGATGAGGCCAAGGTAGCCCTCCAAAAACTGAAGAATTTGGGAGATCTTTGAAGGTTCATTCTGCAAAGATAAAAATTTAAATCATAATTAGTTCCTGTGCAGTAAAATAACTTAGAACAAAGTGCCAGGGATGTGTGATTGTGCTAATTGTTATTAGACAGTGAAGTTTAATTTTTTGTCATAGCCATCAAGTTTACAACATGTAATAAAGTCAAAGGGAATGAAAATCACTTCACTGTATTTGTATTGTTTATTACCAAGAACCATACGATTCATAGGTTTAATATATATACATAAGTGAACAAACATATGAAAACATTTTTAAAAACTAAAACAAAAAAGAAAGACCATCACAAGCTGTAAGCTTCATAGTAAGCGTGTTTGCTATAACCATGTTTTACTGTATATCATAAAAAGTTAAGAAATTTGTTTCTGCAGTTTCAAAACATGTACATACATGTATTTTATGAAAATGGAAAATTCAATAAAACTCATTTCAGCATGATTTTTATTAATCTTCTTACTCTCCCTAATAAAGTCAGACAAATAGTTGAATAATTAATAATAATTTTGAAAAAAAGACCAATTCCATGCCTCTTGGAAATAACTGTCATAAACTGTAAAATCAAAACTGCATGAATAAAATACTTGCCTCATCTCCTCCCCCCAACAAAAAAAATTTTCAATTCGTACATTATTTACATCTAGATTTGGTTGTTCACTCTGGATTCTGAGTTTTGGTGAAAGTTATTCATACCTCCTTGATGATTTTAGACACCAGTGATTTCATTGTCCACACGTGAGAGTTTTGGCCAATGGCTGATGTCATTTTCCCTGCTGACATGGTCTCTGTGGCTGAGAACTTCTCCAGTCGTGTAACCATTTCCCCAGCATACCCAATATCAATGGCAAGAGTTGAACCCCCTGTTCTCACTGTCAACAATGCTCCCTGTGCAAAATGAATGGAAATAATTTTTTCAGTCATCCATTTCCGATGATAATCCAAGTATAGCAAAAATGTAGACAAGACGCCTGACTGATATATATGCAAAGCTCTCAGAATTATGTACTGGTTGTATCAAAATCAACTGCCAAGATGATATTGCATCAATTATTATAGTTTGGTCACTTAGGTAACTAAGGTGATCTGGCTCCAGAATAATAAAGCAATGGTTGACCTAAGTAATACATTGGACATAGTCTTAACGTCTGTTGACTAAAATCACTGAAAAAAATTGAATTGCTTTTAAAAGTGTCTTGATATAACGTTGTTTAATTATTACAAATGTCAATCGTTATTTTATGATAAACAATTATTTTTCAACTGACTGAAATTTGACTTAAGTCTGAAATTGCTTCATGATCCTGAGGGCTGAAAACTACGACCATTCATCAAACTGCTGATAATGTCACAGGCATGTAGGCGCGATAACAGCTCTAACATATGATGTAACATAAATTTGTTTTTTTTATTCTATAAAAACTTCTTTCCAACAATTACCTGCTCATGAAGAATGTCCAACATATGATGCACCATAGTCCCAGACAAATTCCCTTCCATGCCCTTTTGTACCTCCTTCAAAAGATTCAGTTCTTGTTCATCTGATGACAAACATGGAAGGAGCTTGGCCTTCTGCATGCACTGACCAATCTTCTCTGCCACATAAGGAATAGTTTTGCTGACCACATACTTCAGTTTCTGGTGGGAACCGAGGGCTTTGAATGTATTCTGGATGGCGTTTTTCAACTCTACCATGCCCTGTTTAAAGATTTATAGTTATTACATGTATTAGAAACAGTGTACTTTTGGCTCTACACTTCTAAGCTACAAATATTTTGTGGACATTTGGTATCAGTGTAAAAAGAATACTGTTATGAATTCTACATTTAACATTGATAGTTTTTCTATAGCTATTTTTACTTATTATATATGCAAAATGTCAACAACAGCTGAGTTTCTCAAAGAGGCTCTCATTATTCAAAACAAATTGGTAAGGGAGATGTCCCTATCGGCCATTCCCTGTTTTATTTGCCTTGCTACTGCTGGTATCAGCTGTTATGAAGTTGACTCTCTCTGGATGGGCCTGCAGCTTCTTGATGTTTTCCTCTGCTACACAGAGCTTGGAATAATATATCTGTTCTTCCAGAGTCAAGTTCGAAAACTTCCTATAAATGCAAAACGAAAGAGTTAAGCAAAGTGCCACAATAGATAGTACTTTTTTGCCATTATCTGACATTCTTTTCATACAGCCTTTGGCATATCGGAGCATCAATAGCATATTTCTTGACCAATTACATGCCGGTTCGCTATTCAAAGAATTTAAAACATGTGACCTCATTAGTATAAATAACCACCGCCATGCTTAAATCGCTCATATTTTTCTTGGCGCACGTTGTGCGGGCTATAAGGTATTATCTGAGAATTTTTTGATTAAAAATTTGAGTTAAGACGATGTCTTAACTTTGAGTGTTTAATACACGTTTTATTTTCAAAGTGTGTTATTGTTTCTCAGATGTGGTCTGGGCGTTTTCGCGTGGTACACATGAGACGTGTTTGTTGTTGAAACTTACATGCATGTCCTCGACAGAAAATTCTGACGTTTTATCAATAATTCTTGACCAATTACATGCGGGCTTGCTATTCAAAGAATTTAAAACATGTGACCTCATTAGTATAAATAACCACCGCCATGCTTAAATCGCTCATATTTTTCTTGGCGCACGTTGTGCGGGCTATAAGGTATTATCTGAGAATTTTTTGATTAAATTTGAGTTAAGACGATGTCTTAACTTTGAGTGTTTAATACACGTTTTATTTTCAAAGTGTGTTATTGTTTCTCAGATGTGGTCTGGGTGTTTTTCGCGTGGTACACGTGGGACGTGTTTGTTGTTGAAACTTACATGCATGTCCTCGACAGAAATTTCTGACGTTTTATCAATAATGGCAGACTCGGGTGATGAGTCTTTTGAGGGTTTTGATAGTGAGGACATTAGAGAGGCAGAGAAAAGACTCGCCTCTAAAATGCATGAGATATTTAGGTCAACTGCAGGTTCTGCAGTACACAATGATAATGAACAAGGGCCTTCAACTTCGACGGCGAAGCCGTCTTCAGCATTTAAGAAAGGTGGCAAACGTAAAAGTTTGAACAAAAATGCCACGAAAGCAAAGAAAAATAAAAAGGCTGACATTTCTGGTAATGATATTACTAATGCCATATTGAATATGGACACTGAAAATATTGACAAATTCAAGGAAATGATTGGAATTAATGACATAATTGGGTGTATTTATAATCTGCAGAAAGAAAGATTAGATCAGTTAGAACAACAGAGTGTTGACCTTGATGTCAATAATAATGAGCATGAAGGCTCAAGTATATGAATGATGAAAACGATTTTGACTTTTTCATGAATGATAAAGAATCAGTTGAACAAGAAAAAGTAGATAATGATTGGGATATCCCAGAATGGTTCTCATCAGATAAAAAAGGAAAGAATGTTGATGACAAATTAGCAAACATGGTGTACACGTACCCTCTGTACTAAAGAAGGTGAAACAGAGAAAATAATTGAAAGTCATCCCCGACCAGCAAATTGTACATATTTGTTAGCTCCACGGGTAAATCCAGATATCTGGAATATTATGCCAAAATCTGCTCAAAGTAGAGACTGGCTTTCAAGCCGTTCAAAAAACTATAGCAGCAGGGATTGTTCCTTTGCTTAAAATAGCTGAAATGTCAAAGTTAAATGAGAACTTGAAAGAAGTTAGAAATTTGATAAAACAGGCAGTTATTGTACTCTGTAACTCTGTGTATCAATTGTCCCAAAAAAGGAGATTTCTTTTGAGAAAAGTTTTGCCAATTAAGTTTTCTGACATATGCAATGCCACTCAGCCAGTAACAGAATTTTTTTTTGGCTCTGATATTATACAAAAAAAAATAGGAGTTATCAGATTTTGATAAATACAAGAGGTACAAATTTAATAGAGGTGCATATAGTAATGCAGGCTACAGGGGGAGATGGAATTTCTCCTACAACTATTATTATGGCAGAGGAAGAGGATCTAATAGACCTTTTTTAGGGGGAAGAACTCAAGAAGCGAGATCAGACAAGAGAGGAAGGCGAGAGAAATACTAAATGAGACAAACACGGTAAGTGTTGGTCAAATTAAATATCACGTATCTCAATGGTAAAAGATCGTTAATGATCCATGGGTTCTTAAGACAATCCAAGGTTATGAAATTTTGTTTGATGAAAAACCTTACCAATTAAAAAAGCCATCTCAAATTTCTTTTAATGATCAAGAAATTATGGTTGTTAATGATGAAATTAACGAACTGTTAAGAAAAGGTGCAATAAGAGAAATAGATGAAAGTGATGATTTATTTATTTCTAATATATTTGTTGTTCCTAAGAAAATTGGAAAGCTTAGACCTGTAATAAATTTGAGAAGTCTTAATGAATTTGTTTCATATGAGAAATTAAAGCAGGAAAATTTGAATCAAATTTTGAGCATTTTACAAAAAGGAGATTATTTCTGTAGTGTTGATTTAAAAGATGCTTACTTTAGTGTTCCAATGGCAAAAGAATTTCAGAGATATTTGAGTTTTCAATGGAATGGAAGGATTTATTGTTTTACGGTTTTACCATTTGGATTGTCTTCAGCACCCAGAATTTTTACAAAGATTTTGAAACCTGTTTATGCTTATTTGAGATCTACTGGCATCCGATGTTCTTATTATCTGGATGATTCTTTAATTATGAACCAAAGTTTGGTCTTATGCATGAAGAATACTCAACTGATTATAGATACTTTACATTCATTAGGTTTTCATGTTAACTTTGAGAAAACAGTGACAACACCAACTCAAACTAGAGGTACTGTGAGCAAGCTCACAATCGATACCCCCCGCTAAGATAAAAATCATAATGCGTATATTTTTACAATTATAGAAAATATTGGATGAATCTATTTCATCGTCCATTTTCCTTAAATAACAACTGCTCTATTTTTTTTAAACTGTTGGTCATAAGCAATATTTGTGTGAAGTAAGAACATTTAATGCTTCTCCATAAGAAAGATAATGACCGGACACGAATTTTTCACTTTTTCTGCCAGTGACCTTGACCTTGCCCACATGACCTTGGGTCAAGGTCATGACACACCTTTTGGTCCTAAGCAATATTAGTGTGAAGTTACAACGTCCAATAATTCTCCATTAGAAAGATATGGACTGTACACAAATTTTGTACCATTTTTCCCAACGACCTTGACCTTGCCCAAATGACCTTGGATTAAGGTCATGACATACCCATGGGTCATAAGCAATCTTTGTGTGAATTAGGAACTTCCAATGTTTCTCCATAAGAAAGATGTGGACCGGACAAGAATTTTGCACTTTTTCTGCCAGTGACCTTGACCTTGCCCGATTGACCTTGGGTCAAGGTCATGACACACCCTTAGGTCATAATCAATCTTTGTGTGAAGTAAGAACTTCCAATAACTCTCCATAAGAAAGATATGGACCGGACACAAATTTTGCACTTTTTCTGCCAGTGACCTTGACCTTGCCCGATTGACTTTGGGTCAAGGTCATGTGAACCCTTAGGTCATAAGCAATCTTTGTGTGAAGTAAGAACTTCTAATGTTTCTCCATAAGAAGGATATGGACCGGACACGAATTTTGCACTTTTTCTGCCAGTGACCTTGCCCTTGCCCGAATGACCTTGGGTCAAAGTCATGACACACCCTTAGGTCATAAGCAATCTTTGTGTGAAGTAAGAACTTCCAATGCTTCTCCATAAGAAAGATATGGACCGGACACGATTGCACAGACAGGCGGACAGACGGACGGACAGACGGACGGACAAGGTGATTCCTATATACCCCCCCAAACTTCGTTTGCGGGGGGTATAATAATTGACTTTTTTGGGTTGATAATTGACTAAGAAATTTAAGGTATTTTTACTGAGAGACAAAATAGATAAAATCAAAAATGCTGCTGAAAGTTTATTGCAGGAAGACTGTAATAGTATAAGAGAGGTGGCAGCCTTCATTGGACTCATTGTACATGCATTCAATGCAATTTCAATTGGACCCCTTTATTACAGATCTTTAGAAAGGGACAAAGTTAGGGCACTGAATGAAAATGATGATAATTATGATGCGGATATAAATTTATCAGATCAAAGTAAAGAAGAAATTGTTTGGTGGATAGAGAATAGTGAAATAAAAAATGGTAAACCTATTTGTTTACTGCCCATAGATTTTTGGATAGAATCTGATGCCTCTTGTAATGGAATGGGTGCAGTTTTTAAAACAGGTCACTTTAGCAGAAATTGGTCAGAACATGAGAAAAAGTTCCATATCAATTACTTGGAATTATTGGCCATATTTTTTGCATTACAATACTTTATGGATGAGGAAACCAATGTTCATGTAGGCATAAAGTGTGACAATAAAACAGTCATCTCTTATGTAAATAATATGGGTGGAATGGTATCAAAAGATATGGATTCTTTAGCAAAAGATATTTGGAAATGGTGTTGTACAAGGAATATATGGATAACATGTCAGTATCTTCCTGGGAAACTAAATGAGGTGGCAGATTATTATTCTAGGGAAACTTCTACATCCTGTGAATGGAGTTTAAAATCAGAAATTTTTCATAGAATTCCCAAACAGTTTTTTTGTCCAGATGTTGATCTTTTTGCGTCGGATGAAAATTATTAAATTCAGAAATATGTGTCTTGGTGTTTTAGTCCCAGTGCATGGAAAATTGATGCATTTACTTTTCGTTGGACAGGATTGATGCCCTATATTTTTCCTCCTTTTCACTTATTAGGAAGAATTTTTAATAAAATTAGGGAAGATAGGGTAGAAAAAGCAATTGTTGTTTTTCCTGTCTGGCGATCCCAAACTTAGTTTCCACTTTTACTATCAATGATTGTCTCTATTCCAGTTAGACTGCCAAGACATGCAGATCTGATGACAGAAGGAAAAAGAAACCATCCTTTGAACAAGAAAATTACTCTAGCTGCCGCAGTTCTCTCTGGAAAACCTTGCAAGATAAAGGATTTTCAAAAAACGTTAAGCTTATCATATAGTCTTCATGGAGAGGATCAACACAAAAACAATATGACCTTGCATAGCGGAAATTTATTTTTTGGTGTTATAAACGAAACAAAAGTGTATATGAAACATCTGAAAAAGATTTGATGTCTTACTTGTTTTTGTTATTCAAAGATGGAAAGTCTTACTCGTGTATTTATACTCACAAAGTAGCTGTTACTCAAACTCTATCATTATTAGACCATAGTTGGAATAAAAATTCACCTTTGCTTACAAAATTTATGAAAGGCTTGTTTAATTCAAGACCTAACCTGCCAAGATATAAATTTACATGGGATGTGAGTAAAGTTCTTAAATATTTAAAATCTCTTTTTCCTTTGAATTCATTAGACATGAAGCATCTTACATGGAAGTTATGTACACTTTTAGCTTTATCAACAGCAGCTAGAGCACAAACACTCGTAAACTTGAATATCAAGAACATGACTCTTAGTTCAGATAGAGCTTTTTTTTTAATTTTTCATCATTACTTAAGACATCTAGACCAGGAAAGTCTTTTTCTATTTCTCTTGAAAGATTCAAGGATGAAAAAATTTGTGTTGTGCGTACTTTACAGGAATATATCAAACGTACAAGTAAAAATCGCAAGTGTGATCGTCTCCTTTAAGACCTTTAATAAAATTTCCACAAGTACTGTAGCTAGGTGGATTAAATGTGTGATGGAAAGTGCAGGAATAGACATTAATACTTTTAAGGCACATTCAATTCGTGGAGCATCCGCCTCTGCAGCTCTGAAAAGTGGTGTTTCTTTATCGAATATTTTGAGCACTGGAGACTGGTCCTCATCAGAGAACTTCAGGAGATTTTACTTTAGAGATGTTGATAATAATAATGAGTCCAACTCTTTCATGAATGGTGTATTAAATTGTGATTGATGTGATTTTTCTTAATAAACAATTTGATTTAATTTATTGTCAATTCTTTAAACATGCTATTGATACTCCGATATGCCGAAGGCTGTATGAAAAGAATGGACCCCTCATCCAAGCATACCGCGGATGTGATGGATGAGGGACAATCTTGGAGTCAGCCGGAGGCTGAGGAGTATCAACTTTCCCACCCATGTGAGAATACATGGATTAGTACATGAATTTATTTTCCCCGCTTCTTTGATACTTATGCATTGACAATAAATTTGCTTTAAATTATGAGCGATTTAAGCATGGCGGTGGTTATTTATACTAGTGAGGTCACATGGGTTTTAAATTCTTTGAATAGCGAGCCCGCATGTTATTGGTCAAGAAATATGCTATTGATACTCCTCAGCCTCCGGCTGTACTCCAAGAATGTCCCTCATCCATCACATCCGGGGTATGCTTGGATGAGGGGTCCATTATCAATTACAATATAAATGTAACATGATTAAGGCACTGAAAAAAAATCAACATGATGTCCAATTCTTAGAAGCTAAACTTCAAGCAACAATTGAGTTGCAATAAGAAGGACACAAAGTGTGGCTTAATCTTTAAGCAAAGAAATATCATTCAAACCTTGTAAACACACAAAATATGTTTCATTCTGTATTTCACTGAAATCTTTTATACTTAAGTTAATTTGTTTTGTTGTATTATCAAAACAAGAATCATTTCTGAGAATGAAAAAAAAACCTAATTTAAATATGTTTAAATCCCTATAAAATCTTTTTCTCTTACTCCTCCAGTTCCTTTTTCTTCTCTGAGATTTGTTGAACTTCTTTAGAGCTGGCCAGGTCTTCCACAGTCACCATGCTCTTGAGGATCTGGATTTTTCCAGCAGCATCCGAGGAGCCTGACTCCACGCCTACCACTGTGTACTGAGGACCAAAGAATGGAATTTTTTCCTCATTCTGAAAACAATCCTCTCATATTAATGTATGTGCTAAAGAATGTTATAGGACTGGTTTGTTTGTCAATGATTTACCTCAGAATAGAATCTTGCAACAAATTTGTTTGATTTAATGCAACAGACAAAAATGAAATTTGTAGTCACCGTTTCAACAGCTTTTGAGGCTTCTTTTTTGGCCAGCAGGACAGCCTCTCTATCAGCCTTTGTCTCAGAGTAGTAATTAAGAACTCGTACTTTACAGCCAGGTTTTTCCACCATTATGGAGGGATACAGTCCATCCGACACATATTTCAGTTTGGTCGTCTCAATCTACATGGCAATATCACAAACTTTTTCATAGATTCCCATCAACAGTAGGTGGTATAAAGTTGCTTAATCAAGAATCATTTGTTATTCATTCAATTACATGTAAGGTAATATTACATTTCCGAATTACGGATACACATACAACATTTTAATATGCATTTCCATTTTCCGACCTTAAGGTTTTCCAATCCTTTGCCCAAAGTATTGTTATCATCCTTAATAGATATTAACTGTCCTTATTAATCAAAAGACATTTAACTATAGTAAAGTCATAGCATGTTTATCCATTGGAGTTGTAATGAAAATATTTTTTTTTTAAATTGTGTTTGTGAATTGGAGAAACGAAGCTACTCTCATCACTCATCAAACAGTGTATTTTTTTTGTGATACCACTGAGCAAATTTTAAAGTCATTGATGCTAACAAGTATGTATACACTCTAAGATTATTTCTCAATTTTTACATCATGCAATGCCAAATGTATAATTTAAACAAACAAGTCTCAAATATTTAAGAGTAATTGCATATTGCTGTTAATTAGACATTGATACAGACCCTAAAACGTGCTACTACACCAGTTGCATGGTTCGGTTCGTTACGCTTTTTGAACGGTACGGTTCGTTTTGTGAACGGTACGGTTCGCTTTGTGAACGGTACGGTACGCTTTGTGAACGGAACAGTTCGCTTCTTGCACGGTACGCTTTGCTAAAAATAGCTGCACGCTTTGTGAACGGTTTGCGCGCTTTATTAATGAGGTAGGCGTGGCCTGAACGCTTTGATATTTCTCGATTTAATTTTGTTTAGTTTTTGCCCGATCTACTTCAGCAAGGTGGTAATTATGACAAGAATTTTTCTTTTTTTATATGATATATTACAAAAGTATTTCAATCGATCTGTTTAAAATCATAATGACCATCCGTTCCCCCGTTTTTGATACGTTGCATGAACCGTGCATTCATTGACTACCGGGAAGCGGGGGTAATTTTAATTTTGATCAGTCTGTTATTATAATTATATAAGTATTTAATTTAGATTAATGTAATCATTAAGATAGATTAAAAGAAATGTTTGACTTTGATCCGATATATTTTTGTTAATTCAGCGAGCTGTCGATAATTTTACAAAGCATCTTAAGTTTTTAATTCTATACAAGTACTTGAGTTGAAGTCATTAAATACTTCTAATCCATTTAAAATTGCTATGATAAATTGCCCCGACTTTATTCCGATATTTTTTTAGTTTCCTTTATCGTTGTCTTGATTCTCGGCTAGTTGTTATTATTCATAATTCGTATGATCATTCTTCATTGCGTACTACTGTAGTACTATTGCCGATCGCTGATTGCCCTAGTGAATAGTCGTGTAAAATTAATGATAGGATAAACAATGAATTTCAGATAAGAAATCTTGAAATCAACTGTTATATAGTTTTTTGACACGAAGTTTTATTCATTTAAATATTGACTCTATGATTTTCGGCACTTGTTTGTATACAAAGATAATGCCTACATCTAACCCGTCATCGCCTCTTTTATCTGAACTAAGATCGCGTGTATTATAGTCAAAATTGACTATTAGTTTTTGTTTTTCCGTTAAACTATATATGTGCACAACTGGATATACACAATAAGTCAATAACTTTTATTTATATAATGGCGATATTTATCATTCTGTTGAACAAGTGTCCGCTCTTCACTGTATGCATGAAATTTAGCTGACGTTTTTCAAATGCTAAATAACCTGTTTATATTTTATTTACCTTTTTACACACATACTTGTTGTAAACAGGACACGAAAAAATACCCGGTAATCAACAAATGAATGTTAAAAGTGATAAATATGTAAGAATTTATCTAGTAACAAAAATAATACGACAGCGAGGGAAAAAGGCTCTTATCGCCAGTACATGAATTATAATCATGAAATCGGAGAGAAATTATTGTTGAATAATTTAAAATAGGAACACGCTTTTCAATAGGGATTTTAGAAAACATAAAACAAAAACGTTTCATTCGATAATTTTCTTCTAGCCATATAGGAGGAGCCAAGTAGCACGCGGCGCATGGCGTGATCTGCACTGTTATACTTAAACTGATTGACAGGCGAAGCACGTGGAGTCCTGAGATAAAATCCCGCTAAAATTACCAACTATAGAAACCTATAGAGAAATAATATAAAGTTCAGTGATAAAACTTTAATTTAAGTATTATAATCAACACACAAGTTCTCTCTCTCTCTCTCTCTCTCTCTCTCTCTCTCTCTGAGGGTGTATGTGATTGTGTGCAAACCATTTGGAATTATAAGATTTTTATTTGTATGAATTGAATTCATTTATTTAAGACTAATGGTTTTCACAACGATTTCAACACAATGACTAAAAGTTTGTACAGTAAACGATGTACGTACAGATTCATCTCGACGGTTAAAATTTCGACGCTATTTCACATCACACATATTAGATTGAAAATAAATTTTAAAAGAGCTGTGTTTGTGCTTACATGTACTTGTTATCTCGTTCAACTATTTATGATGTAATTAATCATTTTTTTGGTACATTAATGTACCCGGTAAATGATATTTTTATCGCAATATGTGAAAATCCCGCATGTATAGAGTCGCTGAATTGTCCCACGCGCCGATAGTCTTACGTGTAGTTGTTTGTGTCCATTTCTACGGATAGTTCTTTTGTTTTTTAGAGATCAAGAAAAGCCATGAAACTAACAAAGTAGAAGTAAGATATATTCAGACTATACACACAACAGATTGTGATGAGTAACCTAACAGGTGTCCGTGGAAAGGTGTGAATACCGGCATCTTGTGTACACCTGTTTAAGCGTCCAAATATACAGAGTTAGTTGTAAAGTACAATAACTGCTAAAAACCAAAGAAAAACAATAACACCTGTTGTGCATAGAACCAAAGATCAGCTTCTGTACACGTGTTTCGCACGAGTGATTTTTGTTTATGTGAAATCACGACGCCATTACCAGCTATGCGGGAAATAAAGTTGAAAGTTATTTTATGGAATGCGTGTACTTTTTCCCGTTCAATGCTTGCATTTAATTTATTAAGATTTTGTACATGTATTTATTTACAATTTATCATACATGTATGAGTGATTTTTTGTTTATTTATTGGTACATAAATAGCTCAAGAACAAATCACTCGAGTCACATGTGGTTGTCATTTACATTTTCTGGGTCTGCGTAACTTAAGTCGACATTTTTTTTTAATTTAAAAAGGATATAAAATTATATATATATTTCAACCCTTGTTTAGCCATAGTGTATATATAAATTTCTAAACATACGCTACTTTTTAACGTTTCGATTAACGAGATTCTCTCTCTCTCTCTCTCTCTCTCTCTCTCTTGAGAATCACTTAAAGCTAAGTAAAGTCCAGTATGTACCCAATGTTTCAAACATTTCATAAAAATAATCAAAATAGTATAACCACGAATTGTGTGAACGTTAATATTTTACAATGTTTAAGAAATCGGGGATGCAAGTTTTGTCGAAAAGCAAAGAAATGATTACGGTCTTGGAAAGGAAATATTTTTGTTACTGTTTAATAAGAATAACAGTTTTAAATCTTAGTATGTGTTATCTAATCCCGTTTAAAAAAATTAGAAAAATATTGAACTTATCTGGTCAGCGATAATCTCCGTCCGTATTCATCGAAAGACATTAGGTCAGTAAACCGTATATGGAAGTTGCACGCTTATTGCACGGTACGGTACGCTTTTTTGTCCGGCTGGAGGCGGGTCTTGCATAAATTATCTTGCACGCTTTTTGCACGGTACGGTTCGCATTGTGAATGGTACGATTCGTTTTGTGAACGGTATGGTACGCTTTGTGAACGGTACGTTTCGTTTTGTGAACGGTACGGTTCGTTTTTTGCACGGAACGGTACGGTTCGTTTTAGAGGTGTAGTAGCACGTTTCAGGGTCTGTAATACATGTACTTCTTAATTTCCCTAAATCTTTTGACTTAATTATTTGACTTGATTACTCTTCAATCATTCTTTAGACTTTTTTCTTTCATTTTTTAGTTATTCTTTCCTACTCCACTAACATCTCCAAAAACCCTTTCCCATTCTGATAACCTCTACACTTTGTTTTTTCCATTCTAATAACCTATCCATTTAGTCTTCCTCTCAACTAACTCTCTCCCATTCTGATAACCTTTCTACCTACTCTTTCCCATTCTAATAAACTATTCACCTACTCTTTCCCATTTTGATAAACTCTTCACTTACTCATCCCCATTCTGATAACATCTCCACTTACTAGTACTCTTTCCCATTCTGATAAATTTCTTCTTACTCTTTCCCATTTTGATAACCTCTCCACCAACTCTTTCTCTCTATCCTACTCTCCCATTCTGATAACCTTTCTCCTTACTCTTTCCTATCCTAATAAACACTTCATTTACTCTTTCTCATTTTGATAACCTCTTCACTTACTCATCCCCATTCTGATAACACCTCCACTTACTAGTTCCCTTTCCCATTTTGATAAACTCTCCACTCACTCTTTTCCATTTTGATAACCTCTCCACTTACTCTTTCCCATTTTGATAATGTCTCCACCTACTCCTTCCCATTCTAATAAACCTTTTACTTACTCTTTCCCATTTTGATAACCTCTCCATCAACTCTTTCTCTCCACATACTATTTTCCATTCTGATAAACTTTCTACTTCATCTTTCCCATTTTGATAACCTCTCCACTTACTCTTTCCCATTCTGATAAACTCTTCAACCACTCTTTCCCATTTTGTTAAGTTTCTACTTACTCTTTCCCATCCTGATAAACTCTTCACTTACTCATCCCCATTCTGATAACCTCCCCACTTACTCTTTCCCATTTTGATAACCTCTCTATCCTACAATTTCTCTTCACTAATTCTTTCCCAAACTGATATTCTCTCCAATTACTCTTTCTATCATTATCATAACTCCATCTTGCTATTGAAAGCTTGACTTCAATTACTCTGTCATCATTATGATGACATTGTTACTTCCTCTTTCATCATTTAATAATCTTTTTTTTTTATTGCTCCTTAATTTTTTATACCTCTTGACTTAATTCTCAATCAACCTGACAATCCACTAACTTGCTTTTTTATTCTCCTCCATCATTCTAATAACCCACTGACTTGCTATTCCATCATTCTAATAACCCATTAATTTGCTCTCTATCATTCTAATAACCCAATGACTTGCTCTTCCATCATTCTTAAATCCCAATGACTTGCTTTTTCATCATTCTTATAACCCATTAAATTGCTTTCCATCATTCTTATAACCCACTGAAATGTTCTTCCATCATTTTTATCCTTAATCTACCTCCTTTTGGTCATCTTTTGAATTGTCTCTACTCTATATTTCACTTTTGTTTTTTTGAAAATTCAAATTTTGAATAACTTTTTTTCTGCTTGAATTGACCTACCCTGTCTCCATTTCTGGTGAAGTATACTGTAATTTCTTGCTCTGGTACCAGAAAGCCATCATCATCAAAGTCTCCCTCAACTCCACATCCCACTACATCGCCAACTGAGTATGCTCGAGAATCCTTTTTGGTTCCTAATGCAATCTGAGACAATCTGAAAGAAGGAATGTTTTGATCATGCTTAACGAAAAAAAATATGTCTGTGTATCCGAACATTAATCATTTTTTTTATCTTTATTCTTTTAATTGGTGTGTCATACTTATTACAGGTCAAATTTTTCCTTTGGTTTACAAGAAGCTATATTAATAATACTGTGCCAAATTTCATTAAGGTCTCAGGTGAGATTTAGTGGTTGACAATTCTTAAAATCATCTATTAATGAAATGAAATTAATAATACTTTACTTGGTATTATGAAAGATTATTAAGATGGGGGGGGGGGTGGATTGGTGATACTGAACCAAAGCAAACTCATTTGTTTTCATCATCTCTAATGTAAAGCTCACATATTGATTTTTTAAAAACACAGTTGGAAGTTGTAATGAATGTCAATGCACTTCAACCAGTGCTATATAGTTGAAAGTACATCAACAATCCAAGAACTCATGAAAACCTTGAAGTGAACCACTTAAGTTGAGACAAAAGTAAGAGTCGAATTCATTTTTACTTACTCCGATGTGTTGTGGAGTCCAATCTCACATTGGTTCATCCCGAGATAAAATCCTGGAGGCTTGTCATAATGGGCCACACCAATGGTCACTCGACTTGGACATGCAATCACCTCCATCTCAAAGTAGGTCAAGGACGTGTTAAACTGTGTTTTTGCCACAAAGATTCCAAAGGTGTTAATGCCATGTTGTGCTCTGTGAATAAATTTTAAGAGGTAGCTATTGCTCTAGGTATTGTAAACTTTAGTTCTGTTGTTTAACAAACAGAGCAAGAACTCCCAATATTTATTAAACACCACACAGATACTGGTTATACTGATTTACTGGAAAAAAATGTCTGAAATGATTAAGATTGTAGCCTCAATTTCCTGTTACTGTACAATCTTCCAATCAAAATGAATTTCGAGGTTTTACCATGGCACAAAAATGTATTTAAAATTGTAAGATCCTGCACATTCACCGTGATGCTACATCTGCTTTGAACCTTTCTGCAAACAAATGTCAGCACAGGATTCACGGATACCCAATTTTTTAATGTTTTTGAAGTGCAATAGAGACTGATAAGTTGCAAACTTGATGCTTATACCTGTATATAAACTTCTCTGATTATAAGAATTAAATGTGAGTTGCTTTATCTTACTACAAATTTTAATTCATCAAACGTAAATAAACATTACTGGTATGTACAATTTTGCTTTGTTTCTTTTAGTTCCATCAAACAAGGGACAATTATTATAATATAATAAATTCAATACATGTATACGAATAACTGGGCAACTTATCATAGAATATCTTCATTTCAAGTTCAATTCAATTCAACACCCCCTCCCCAAATCGATCAAATTCATTGCCCTATTGTGAAATACCTTCCTCCGCCCCTGAGCTTCAACCAGCATTTTCAACCTTAAGAACGTGACAAAAGTTGATGATTGTTTGAGGAGACTACCTACCCACACTCCATTGTTCCGTCATCCGAGATAATCACTCTCCTCAAGTACCCAAGCGTTATCTGATCTCGGAAAACTCCCTATCAAATAAATCAAAATCTCATAAGGAAAATTAAAACTCTTTTACTAGCTATGGCTAATGAAAGTAAATAAATCAGTGTTAATTAACCCATATTTTGCTACAAAACATCAATTCATCAAAATAAGACAATTTTCATGACGTCATTTCTACATTATGACGTCACTGCGGTGATAACCTTTTACACATTTATTTTCGATATGATTTCAACTATCTGCCACCTTACTTTTAAAGCTTTTCAAAAAACTTAAATTTAGGGGGGCGAAAAATGCATAATACGGCACATAGTCCTTTTAGGAGTGTTCAAATTAATAGATCTGGATGGCCGGGGCAATTTTCAGAGTACCGGTATATTAATCTTTTTAAGAAGAAAAGCACTTCATAAAGATATAGTAAAATATTCAAATTTCAAAGACAAAATGAATGGGTTATGTCTTACTAAATGATAGTTTCTAGCTAAACAAAACATGTATGAAATTTAAGGAATATCTGATGGTTACTAGTTGACCACCCAGCCTCCTTTACAGAAGAACTAACTAGACTAGGGCACTAACATTAACTTGAAGTCATGCCATATCAAGTCAAAGAACAATACTGATTTATTTGTTCATTACACACACACTAGCTACATTGAAAAAATTCTACTGCTTTTTTATTTCAACATTGCATGGATTGAGACTTACAGGTGCCCTGTATAATGGCAGGTGCTGCATTAACCTTATTTTCCTCACACCTCCTGTGACAAACTTCGCAAGGATTATTTCTTGTGGCACACCTCCAACAAATGTGTAAGGGTATTCGTATTCACAATACTACAAAGAAATAACAATCAAGTATTCACAATACTACAAAGAAATAACAATCAAGGTATTATTTTGATGTCAAATATTTCTTTTCTTTTAATATAGACTCTAAAACACATCAAAAAAAGAATTAAAAATATGTCCATTGGACATAATTGGTGCATTTGCAAATGAGTGTGAAATCAAACTGCATATTCCAACAGTTCTAAGTCCATAGAAAATGGATTGTGAATTTTTTTGTCTCTTTTTTGACTCTATGGTTCTTGTGAATGTAATTTTAGTAAATCTGTATTTATGCATGTACAATGAATAGATGAATAGTTTGTTTCATTTTATTTAGGATGTTACTTTGAGGATAATGAGTACTAACAAAATCCACAAAAATTGAGCCATTGGGACTAAGAATTATTACACAGTAAAGTTTAATGACTCACCAGTTTTTCATTCAGGTAAACTTCTGTTTTAAATTCCTTGGTGCCTTCAAAACTTTCGTCTTGTTTCTCTATGTACCATTTGAATGTAATCTCATCATTTGGCACCGAACTCTTGGCATTAACTTCATGCAGTTTCACTGTTGTGTCACCATGCTTCACACTAATAAAAATAAAAATTACTTTAATGATTGCAAACTCTGGAGATCAGTTCTATATTCTTTTTTCCTTAACGTCATCATTTTCTATAATAATTATAAATCTTTGCATCACCAAATATTTTGCAAAACACTTCCAGCTGTGTATGCATGACCAAGCTATCTTTACACAGAAGCAAGAGCAGAGAAACTTTACAAAAGTATCAAAAAACATTTTTCCTTTGAAATCTCTCCTTTTCAAGATTGACTCAGTACTTTCAGAGAAGAAGTCAAAAATGATCCGATTAAATTCCAAATTTACAAACGACAGACAAAGAATAGTATATGAACATAGAAACCAGTAAGTCATCTCAGTAACTCAGGCAACCTAAAAAAAAAAACATTTATACCGGTAATAAAAAGCATTTTATCATATTAATCTGAGGCAAAGTAAGATGGTACATGCCCTCCGTCCATGCAGATGAAGGCTAGATATTCTTTGTTGTTTCCAAATACATGGGTCTGTTTACCAATCCCAAACACAACTTTGGACTGTGGCCCTGGATCCTCCACCTTGAATGTGCAGGAAGTGAACGGAGTGTCAAGGGTCCCAACACGCGACTCCGAAATATAATGCGAGTCTTCTGTACGATTTGAGAATGCACAGGTACTGGAGATGAAAAAAAAACCATATCACTTGCACTGGAAATTAATTCAGTAGTTGTGTGTTTCCTTGAAAAATGGCGGAACAATAAGCATTAACATACTTTAAATATCTGCTTGGATTAATTCTTTTACAACAAATAAATAATACCTCATCAATCCATTTCTACTGATTGCCATGTTAAATAAGTAGCAAGGACTAATCCATCTTTTTTCTGCTTTCATGACTGACAAAAACTCCTATAAAAATATGAACATATTGTTTAAATGAAATCAAAAAACCTATAATAAATATATATTAAATTTTTTCAGTGCTTTTGTCAATGAATAACACTACAAATCGATTTTGTAATGTATAGTCTAATACATTTCATCAATGACTATTTTTATAATTAATATTTAATTGTACCAGCGGTATTTGTCACATAATCTCTGTATCTCGTACCTTTGGCGGGGGTGAGTAGTGCAGAATCTTCACTTTTGCCAAGTGTAATGACTTGATTGATACCAATGGGTAATAGTTCCTAGTTGTCAGAGCCTCTGTAGATGACATTTTATCATAACTGGCCTATAGAAAAATACAAAAATAACTATTTAATGACTGTGTTGGAGGGCATATGGTACATCATTGCCCCCACAAAATGGAAGCACTCACTGCAAAATTATGTGGATGAAAGGTCTTTAAAATCATGAGTCCCATGGTGCATCTAAAACCCCTTTCACAATTAGTACATGAGCAGAACCAACAAAATATTCGTGCAACCAAAAAAATTAGATATGGATCGTAAACTGTTCCCAAAATAATTGCATATTAAAAATTACTACATTGTAGCACTAAACATGCACAATTCAGAGCGACCATTGTGCAATGTAAATGCATTGAATCTTGCTATATATCTTGTGTCCATATGTGACTGTTGTACAATGAAAGCAAGTGATATAAGATAATGCGTTGCAAGATTACATGATTACACGTTGAGCGACAGTCTCATGGTCACACAACACCATGCATAAACAGCTGCTTTTTATCTTATGATCTTTAAAAATCGAGCACCGCTCTTGTGAGTTCATAAAACGTTATAAAACGTTCGTACAAATGTTCGTCATTGCATTGCAATAATTTGGATCGCATTTGGTCGCGTCTGAATAGTGTGCATGTCCACTATTTTGAGGAGACTTGATAAGAACACAAAAAACGCATGCTATGGATGCGAGAGCTTGTGCAATGTATGCGATAGCTCATGCGAAGCCAAAAAATTCCAATTGCAAAGTGTTGTAAAGTGCTCGTACGCCAATTGTGAAAGGGGCTTTTTTGGGAAGTAAATTCAGAACAAAGCTCAAGAAAATTGGATTTAGAACTATAATTATGATAAAAATGGGTGGAAACTGATTAGGTTAGGCCCCTAACTGAATTAAGCTGGGACTGAACTTATCTATCAAAACCCCAAGTCCTTTGACCCTAGCTTTAAAAATCCTGTTACTGATTCTGCTCTTGTGCAACTAATTAACAACTGTTAAAAATTCTTCATATATTCGAAATAAAAGAAATGGGTGCATTTTCAACTTTGACAGTGTTTAGTATTCATAACAATAAGCTATCACTTGTTAGATGATTAACTACTCTTGGTGTTTATAATCAATACCATGGGAAAGAAATAACTTTAGGGAACAGTTTGGGATGCCTTTGAAAATGGAAAAAATGAAAGCTGATTTATTTTTAAAAACAGTACTGGAAAATATTGACCCCCCCCCCCCCTCCTCTTTCCAACACCCAAACTTTCACATTTTGAAAGTAATTGAAATATTGTAAGACACCTGATTACCTCAACTCCATTGATGGTGCTGTAAAAACTGCAGCCTTCCCCAGGCATGTATTCCGACTGCCATTCTCCTTTGATCCCAAAACCATACCTGTCCCCAATCCTTTTAAAGGGGAATCTATGAATACAAATAAAGTGTTATACATATAATTCAGTAAATGGAAACAAAAAGCCATGGACTGCATTGCTCACCTGGATACAATACTGTGAAATCAATAGATTTCATGGTGGCTCAATTTTCGTGGAATTTGTGGGTTCCTATCATCCATGAATTAACATCCTCCACGAATGAATAAATTAAGAGTTATAAAGTCCTTTATTATTCCTTTTATAAGTGTGAGAATACACAAAATTACGTCCCCACGAATATGTGAAATTTTAGCAATCCATGAAAAATGACCTCCACGAATTTTAATGATTCCACACTATAGGTCTACAGTGTTTTAATCGAAAAATAACACAAAATTATATTCAATATTTAATTTTAAGCATCCAACTAACTGTGTCCAGTTTTTTTCATGTGTCACAAAATTTGCAAAAATGGAGTAGATATATAATCTTTTTAATTTATGTCAGTAAAATTTTTGCAATTTGAAAAAGTTTTCAATAGAAAACAATCATGGATATAAATTTTGTGTGTTGTACTTTTGTGATTTGAAAGTGATTGCAACAAAATTTGAAAATTAAACAATATTGTTGGATAACCGGATATACGATTTCCTGCAATTACAGCTTCAAAGCAAAACTTCAATCCAAGTACAGTCAAACTTCGTTATCTCGAACTAGATGGGACTGTTTAAAAACTTCCGAGATATCAGAGTTTTCGAGATATTGAGGATAAAATACTTAAAAAATAAGTGGTTTGGACTTACAATTAACTTCGACATATCCATATATGGTTGAGAGAAACATTTTGATCAAAACAGCTTACTAGAGCTTTAAGCTCAGGTGAGCTTAAATAAGAGTAAAGCAACTTACGTCATTCCATCTGCTAAGCCAGTTTCTTTCTTTATATTTCTCATTATGAAAGTCTGTTCATGTAAACAACCAATGAAAACTTGATCATCACTGTTTTCTTCCACATTTGTCATTTGTTTTTCCAAATCTCCTTTATACTCAATGAGCTCAATTTCAAAGTATGGGTAAGACTTGGAAAAAGGTTGTCTTGAGAAGTAAAATCCAAGTTCATTTTTTTCTGATTTAGACACTTTTGTTCTACAAAAAAAGGATATAAATGAATACCATTTACTCTATTTCAGAAAACTAAAACATACTTTTAACTATCAGTTAGTACCAACAGGGGAAATGTTTCAGTCTGTAAAAAAACAAATGTATAATTTATTTAGTTTAATTTGTTTCTAAGCATAAGGTTAGACTGTTCTTACTGTAATATTCCAGTCTCTATGTCAAAATCATGCCCTGAAACGACCTTCTTGTCCATGAAGCACTGGGCATTGTCAAAACTGGCGATATTATTTTCTCTCCTGTGGCTTTCCATTTCGGGATTTCCATTTTCCTACAAAATTTAAAAAGAATTCAATCTGTTTCTAAAGGTAAAAGTTTCTAAATAATGATTCAATAAAACATTCCACGATTTGACCAGCAAATTAAAGCAATAAGGCATACAAAGTATATTGCAATGAGTCACACACCAGAATATGATGACTTTTTTAGCCTACTATACAAATCATGTTTAAACAATACTATATGAGCCCAATGGTACACTAGTAATTTCTAGCATAGAAATCAAATAGCTCAGTATGAACTACTTACAAGTGACATTTTAAGTACATTTTAAATACACATTTATTAATAAATACATAAACCATTAAATGAAAGGATGACCCAAGGGATATTTGTCAATTACCTGTGTTTTACTAAAGCTGAGTTTTTGGCATTAATCAAAGACACACTTATGCTCTCATGCCATTATATTATCAAATGTCAGTACAAAATTCTGCACTTTAATAAGGATACATATCACTGCAATTAAAAGGTTGCACAAAATAAAACATTCTGAAAAAATTAACCCAAGCAAAATAAAAACTAATAGGTGTGGGATTTTTTTTTTTTTACATACCCTCATTGATATTCTAGTAATGGCGTCTCTGATATGAGCTGAAATCTCTTTTGGGGTGGCAGACGAATCAAACGGAAGGACAACTTGAGGTGGATTGCTTCTGGCTAGCACATCAAACAATGGCTGTAAATAAAATAGGGTAACCAATGGTTTCATCAAAATAACGTAAAATAATTTTTCATGGTTTGGATACTAAATTATTATTTTCGTTTTGATTACAAAGTATTGTCAGACTATATAATTCACATCAGAGTTGCATTAAACTTGAACACCCTATACGATATCATTCTCTTGGTTTTGATCAACAAGTTCTGAATCAATAGATTAAAATAAATCCAAAACTTTCATCATGAAAATACACGTTTTTCAATTATATCAAAGAAAAATAAAGGAATTTTAAAGGAGTGTCTTCTTCCATTATCCTTTGTCTTTTTACGTACAGTCATAGCTTAATACTGTATACATGGCTATTTTTGCTCTTCTACACTTGCAGTTTTGCCCAGTCAGTTATTGAAAGGGTAAGGACACTAAAAATATGTCGGGCTGATACTGCAGTCTCGGGTTGACATGGGATGTGATACAGATTTTGCCATGTATTATTCTCTATATATTTAGGCAAACATATATTTATTCTTTAGATTGACCTGTGAATTCAAACATTATCAATTTTGTTCAGTTGGGTACTTAAAATTGATTTTATTATTGAAAGCAAAATTTCAAGAGTTATTTATCATGGATTATATTTTCATGCTCATATTAAGTCTATGTGATAACCAGTTTAAACTGGTTTTAGAAAACAGCAGTTCTTGCTGTTAGTAATTAACTCCGTGATCTGCAATTTATACTGATTTATTTTAATAAAATAACTGATTTCATTGATAAGGGAATGTAGATATAAGTATTAAATAATATTTTTTTGACATCGTCGTGTCAATAACTGCTGTAAGGTAAGCAGACAAATTATCATAACTTGCATTATTCAATTGACAGCAGTTAATGACACGACGTCAAAAATAAATCATTTAATGCTATAGTAAACAAAAGCGGAATAGATTGTGCGACGTCAAAATAATCAATTTTTTAAAATTTTTAATACAGAAGAGTTCTACATCATGTCAGCCTCTAGTATATACAATTTCTCTAACTTCAAACATGCATTAAAGCTGAATTATGTAATTTATTTTCAATACAGCATGATCAAAGGCAATAATTTAAACTACTTTATTAATATACCAGTAAATAAAATATGTTTTTGATTTTCCTTCCCTTTAAAAATTGTTTTGAATTCCCCCAGTCTTAAATACACCCACTGTCAACAAGAGCGAAAGGGGCGAAAATAAAACGAGGGGAAATATTTTCCTGTATACAGTATGCCGTATCCAGCCCAGGCATAGTTAATGATCATTATTTCACAAAAACAATTAAGTTGTCCTGCCATTACCCATCATGGTTAATTCAGAGCTCATGTAGTAAAGACCACCAAGTTTCATAATAATTGTATTTCAATTTATTTCACAATAATTTATTTCATATTTTTTTCACCTGTATTTTTTGTTGTTGAATAAAACAGGAAATTCAGTCAATTTTTCATGTCAGAGAAAATAAAAGAAGTTTAAAAGAGTCAAAGTGTCTACTTACATTATTCATGCTGACTTCATTTACATTCAATTTCCAGTCATCCTCAAACTTGACTTGAGGGTAGTGATGAGGACCCTCACCAGTGGAGCCTGACCCCCCACTGAGGCAACTACCCAGGCTCTGCTTCACGCTGGGGTGGGGGACCACCAACACATTTCCTGTTTTGTGATTGACCACATCTGCAATGCAAAGTTATTTTCAATCACTAACAAAAACAAAAATGTTCCATTTCATAAAAAAATGATATGTGGGTAAAGGTAAAGGCTTATAAAACATTACCTCTGTCAATAGGCAGAGAAACAAAATTTAAGAAAAACCAAATAAACCTGATGCATATTTATCACCTTATCATATTATATTCATATCATACAGTTTGTTCTTATCACATTGTTAATATCGCTTAACAGTGTTATTCGACATTGTTATTGTTGTCCTATATTGTTATAGTCATATAATGTTATTATTATATCATACTGTTATTGTTGTCATATCATACAGTAATTGTCATATCATATTGTTATCGTTATAACATAATGTTATTGTCATAACTGTTATACTGTTGTATCATATTGTTATTGCCATATCATACTGTTAATGTCATATTGTATTGTTATTGTCATAAACTGTTACATATCATTGTCATATCATATCAATGACATCTATTGTCATACCATAATAATGTTTTTCAAAGGCAAAAAATAAACAATAGTAATTTCTTTACCACCAACAATTGGAAAAACAGGGTGTCCAGCCAGTATTTTCCCTTTAATTGAAGAGGCATATTTAACAGATGTATCTTGCACCGATATCTTTGGGAATGACGTCTTCTCTGTGCTGTTACCCAGGCTTTCATTCACAAAAAACAGTCCATCATCTGTGACTTTATTGCAGGAATTTAGGTTAACCTGCAAAAGATTGAAAGGGAATAGGTCATGTAACACATCTACCAACACAGCCCTATCTAACAAACCCCTCCCCTTCCCCAGTCATCAACCAACACAGCCCTATCTAACAAACCCCTCCCCTTCCCCAGTCATCAACCAACACAGCCCTATCTAACAAACCCCTCCCCTTCCCCAGTCATCAACCAACACAGCCCTATCTAACAAACCCCTCCCCTTCCCCAGTCATCAACCAACACAGCCCTATCTTACAAACCCCTCCCCTTCCCCAGTCATCAACCAACACAGCCCTATCTAACAAACCCCTCCCCTTCCCCAGTCATCAACCAACACAGCCCTATCTTACAAACCCCTCCCCTTCCCCAGTCATCAACCAACACAGCCCTATCTAACAAACCCCTCCCCTTCCCCAGTCATCAACCAACACAGCCCTATCTAACAAACCCCTCCCCTTCCCCAGTCATCAACCAACACACCCCTATCTAACCAACCCCTCCCCTTCCCTAGTTAAAATAAGTTAGATCCTTTTCCAAGCCATGAAGATCCATAGAGTTGGTGGTTATCCATGGTTTCCATGGTGCCAAGCAGATGAGAGTCAATTTGACTCCCCTAGATGGTCTCCATGGTTTCCATGGTGCCAAGCAGATGAGAGTCAATTTGACTCCCCTAAATGGGAGACCAGTCCATTGCAGGTTAACTCCAAGTGTATTTAAGCTGGTACCCAATTTCAGCTGGGTGGACTGAGACAATGTAGATATGCCTTGATTATGGACATAACACAGAAGAGTATCAAGTGGATACAGTGGGGTTTGAACCAGCGACCTATGGATTACTGGCCAAACACCTATGACCTCTGAGCAATGTGCTCCACAACCCCCATAAATGACTCTTCATATAAATATCTACCAGGTATATTATTCCTGAATATCAATCCTATGATCCCTTTTCAATTAAAATGTAAAGTAAATTTTGTGTCTTTTAATAACTATATTATAAGCTTGAATCGTAGACGTCATATATAATACATTTACAGTATTTGAAGGGTAAGTAGAGCTTATCTACATGTACCATGCAGGTTGAACAATCTTACTGATATGACAGGGGCTCCTGCTATAATCTGTGCCAGCCACCTTATGCCATGGTCTGTCACCAATTTACATCCTGTCAAATTCACTGACTTTAAATTCCCCAGAATCGTGTCCTACAAAATGAAATAAAATATACACAAATTATTTTAAAATTCTACATGCATACATTTCATATTTGAAAGGCTTACAGGAGAATGCTTGATCAAAACATTGCATGCAAAATCTTTAAGCAAGATGTATTAGTTTAAAGGTCTTTTCTTTCATAGATTTTTCCATAATATTAAAAATACATGCTATACAATGTACAAATCAAGCACAGTTGAATTTAAGTATCTCAAATATCTGTGACTCAAATATCACAAACATGAAACTCTGACAAGGAAGTCTTAACTACTGTTTCTTTACATGTAATTTAACCTTAATATCTCCAATTACCAGGCATACTAAATATGGGTTTTTTTTCATCTTGCTAAGTTCAAGAAAATATTACTCTACATCAATATTGAATGATTATATCAAAAAACCCATAAATTAAGTATACCGGTACTCGCCTATCAAACAGACTTAACATTTCTGAAGTCAATCACATTGGTATTTTTAAAGTCAATACCTTTTTATAATCCAGAATCACTTTGATCACAGAGTCAGTGCAATAACCATTGTTGCTGAAATCTATGTCTGTCACTTCATCTAACTTCAAAGTCCCTAAATATTCCTGAAATACAATAGGTGCATTTATGATGTTCTGTCCTCATGAAAATGAAAATTTCCTAAGTAAATAGGAACTTTCCCCATCTTCCCTTTACCCTGTCTAAATGTTCCCCCTTATACAACTGACATAGATTTACTATGTGAACTTAAAAATTCTTTAAGTATGGTTTCATTCCATGTAAATTTCACAAATCATAGCCTCCATCTTCTTCTTAACATTTGTTGTTGTTGAAAAACTGAAGCCCCCACCTGCATAATAACAAATCCCTTTAATGTGGAATCAATTAATTTCAAGGGGACCAATTTTCATGGATTGTCAGTATTTTGCTTATTTGCGGGGATGTAATTTCGTGGATGTGTTGGTTTTTAATCTCAGTAGGAAAACTAAATCTATTATCATTAGTTTTCATCAAGGATATAAATTTGTGGGTGAGAGCTACCCACGAATACCATGAAAAATTGAGCCACCACAAATTCTAATGATTCCACAGGATTCCCCTTTCTCATCGAAATCAGGGTGAAATCAAAGTAAAAACTCTTATGAACATAATGAATAAGCTTGCTTCCTTAGTGATATCCAGGTTCTAACCTCTATGTCCTTTTAACCTAAACAATGGTTTTAAAGGGTTTTGTTACATACCCGGTATTTGTAAAATACATGATCTTTGATCCCCTAATGCACCCCCCCCCTCTTCGCTACAGGGTAACGTTGTGTGGAAAATTGAATCAATCATAAATAAAAAAGCTATATAATGCTAAAGCATAATAATGCTACAAGATACTGTAAACCAACTTCTATTTGCGTTCGAGAAATTTTTGCAAGTTTCACAAGATTCTCATTGTTGCAAATATTTATTGCTGCGGACCACAGGTGCTTGAGGAAAGGATCGACCCCCCCCCCCCCCCCACAATCCATCCCCCCCCCCCCCCCCCCGATTATAGACCCCCGGGACTTTATTATTACTTTTTTTATTAAATTATCTTTTTATGACATATTTCTAATCTAATTCATACATTCATTGCCCAAAATTACCTAAAACAAATATTTTTAAAAAATCAGACCCTCTACATATATAAAAGAAGAAGGTTGCTAACTTCGTCCATCTAGAACCAACAGAAGTAAAGGTTTATCGCAAGGAAGATAACTCGTAACAGAATTTATTTTTTTCTCTTTTATGTCTACCATTGTAATACACTCAGTATGAGTGCCTTCTTTTAGATTTCCAGTTTCCAAGACGATAAAAAAGTTTTCTCGGCTTGATTAAAATTCATATTTCTTATGAATTGTACTTTTTTCGAGTTTGCCATGCAATTTCATAAATCTCTCAGAGTTGTCTTCCTTGCGATAAAACCTCACTTCTGTTGGTTCTAGATGGATCGGTTCAAAACTTGCAACTTGTCGGTAAAAATTGTCCTATTTACCTAATAAATGTATTTACACGGGCATGGCATGCAGATATTCAGTGAAGGGAATTATCGGGCTACGACACGAGGTCACCGTTTTTACTGGTAGATGTAGTTTGATAGTACATTTTAACAAATATTCATCGGCAGTACCTCTCGGCTGGCGGACGAAGTTAGCAACCTTCTTGTATTATATGTACAGAGGGTCTGATTTTTTTTCAAAAATGTTTGTTTTATGTAATTTTGGGCAATGGATGAATAAATTAGATTAGAAATATGCCATAAAAGGATAATTTAATAAAAAAGAGAAATAATAAAGTCCTGGGGGTATATATATTGGGGCGGGGGGGGGGGGGGGGGACATATTAGTAATAAAACAAGAGGCCCATGGGCCACATCGCTCACCTGAGGAACAATGGGTATGATAAAATCAGCTTAATGAAGTCAGAATACAAACAATCTGGACAATGTACAATAATCAAGTAGATCATGTAAAAATAAAATCCACTCCCCCCTGGATATTCTTATGTTTATAATCATAAGTTCCTTTTCTAACAGGATGATTTTATAGTCATATCACATGTTGAGTATTGCAGTCCTCAAAAAGATCCTTTACAATTGTTTATATATGGGATATTAAGCTACATCAAACTCTTAACCTTCTTGTGAGGCCGAAGAATTGTCCTGGAGCCAAAGTCTTAACAATTATAAAGAATCATCTGGCTGATTAGTTTCTGAGAAGAAGATTTTAAAATATTTACTCTATATATTCCTTTGTAAAACTTTAACCCCCCCCCCCCCCATGTGGCCCACCCTACCCCAAGGGATCATGTTTTCACAACTTTGAATCTGCACTACCTGAGGATACTTCAACACAAGTTTCAGCTTTCCTGGCTGTTTAGTTTCTGAGAAGAAGAATTTTAAAGATTTACTCTATATATTCCTATGTAAAACTTCGACCCTCCATTGTGCCCCACCCTACCCCCAGGGATCATGATTTTCACAACTTTGAATCTGCACTACCTGAGGATGCTTCCACATAAGTTTCAGCTTTCCTGGCTGATTAGTTTCTGAGAAGAAGATTTTTAAAGATTTACTCTATATATTCCTATGTAAAACTTCGACCACCCCATTGTGGCCCCACCCTACCCCTGGGGGTCATGATTTTCACAACTTTGAATTTACAATACCTGCGGGTGCTTCCACACAAGTTTCAGCTTTCCTGGCTGATTAGTTTCTGAGAAGAAGATTTTCAAAGATTTACTCTATATTTCTATGTAAAACTTTAACACACCCCCCCCCCCCAATGTGGTCTCACCCTACCCCAAGGGATCATGATTTTCACAACTTTGAATCTACACTGCCTGAGGATGCTTCCACACAAGTTTCAGCTTTCCTGGCTGATTAGTTTCTGAGAAGAAGAATTTTAAAGATTTACTCTATATATTCCTATGTAAAACTTCGACCCTCCATTGTGCCCCACCCTACCCCCAGGGATCATGATTTTCACAACTTTGAATCTGCACTACCTGAGGATGCTTCCACATAAGTTTCAGCTTTCCTGGCTGATTAGTTTCTGAGAAGAAGATTTTCAAAGATTTACTCTATATATTCCTATGTAAAACTTCGACCCCCCATGTGGCCCCACCCTACCCCTGGGGGTCATGATTTTCACAACTTTGAATCTACACTACCACAGGATGCTTCCACACAATTTTCAGCTTTCCGGGCTGATTAGTTTCTGAGAAGAAGATTTTTAAAGATTTACTCTATATATTCCTATGTAAAACTACGACCCCCCATTGTGGCCCCACCCTACATCAAGGGATCATGAATTTCACAACTTTGAATCTACACTACCTGAGGATGCTTCCACATAAGTTTCAGCTTTCCTGGCTGATTAGTTTCTGAGAAGAAGATTTTTAAAGATTTACTCTATATATTCCTATGTAAAACTTCGACCACCCCATTGTGGCCCCACCCTACCCCCGGGGGTCATGATTTTCACAACTTTGAATCTACACTACCTGAGGATACTTCCACACAAGTTTCAGCTTTCCTGGCTGATTAGTTTCTGAGAAGAGGATTTTTAAAGATTTACTCTATATATTCCTATGTAAAACTTCGACCCCCCCCCCCCATGTGGCCCCACCCTACCCCTGGGGGTCATGATTTTCACAACTTTGAATCTACACTACCTGAGGATGCTTCCACACAAGTTTCAGCTTTCCGGGCTGATTAGTTTCTGAGAAGAAGATTTTTAAAGATTTACTCTATATATTCCTATGTAAAACTACAACCCCACCTTGTGGCCCCACCCTACATCCAGGGATCATGAATTTCACAACTTTGAATCTACACTGCCTGAGGATGCTTCCACACAAGTTTCAGCTTTCCCGGCTGATTATTTTCTGAGAAGAAGATTTTTAAAGATTTACTCTATATATTCCTATGTAAAACTTCGACCCCCCATTGTGCCCCGCCCTACCCCTGGGGGGTCATGAGTTTCACAACTTTGAATCTACACTACCTGAGGATGCTTCCACACGAGTTTCAGCTTTCCTGGCTGATTAGTTTCTGAGAAGAAGATTTTTAAAGATTTACTCTATATATTCCTATGTAAAACTTCGACCCCCCATTGTGGCCCCACCCTACCCCCGGGGGTCATGAATTTCACAACTTTGAATCTACACTACCTGAGGATGCTTCCACACAAGTTTCAGCTTTCCTGGCTTTCTGGTTCTTGAGAAGAAGATTTTTGAAAATTTCTCGAAATTTTTCATTAATTTCTAATTATCTCCCCTTGAAAACGAGTGTGGCCCTTAATTTTCACAACTTTGAATCCCCTTTGCCTAAGGATGATTTGTGCCAAGTTTGGTTGAAATTGGCCCAGTAGTTCTTGAGAAGATGTTGAAAATGTGAAAAGTTTACGGACAGACGGACAGACGGACAGACGGACAGACGGACGACAGACAAAATGTGATCAGAATAGCTCACTTGAGCTTTCAGCTCAGGTGAGCTAAAAACAGGTGTTGATAAGGCTTGGTCACGAAAGTAAGTCGTTGATAACCAGTTCATCCGGGTAAATGACAAAAAAAGTCGTGAATTTTAGTTGGTTTACAGTATTTGGATTAAAACACAAATCTGCCCCCTTATCCATCTTTTCCTAATTTTTTCCTTTGGAAGGGGCTTGGCCTACGGGTATATAGCTACATGTATCATTTCAACAAAATGTAACGCCCTTTATCTAAGGATGCTTTTGGTCAAGTTTTAAAAAAATTAGCTCAGCAATTCTGGAGGAGTAAATGAAAATGTGATTCCTATGACATAGTGTATGCCAAAAACAGATGCCAGATGAAATTGGATAAGAAACACTCATGCAGTTGAGACTTTGGCTCAGGTAAGCTAAAATGTTTAAACATGGATGAACAGAAGGACACACACAAACAAAAAGATTAATACCTGACCAAATGTTTTAATACAAAATAGCTTGAGCTTTCATCTCAGGTGAAATAAGTGTTTTAAAGCAAAAAAAGATATTTTAAATCTAAATTGTGTATTTCTGCCAGTCTTTGTTATAAAAGACTCTCTAATACATCTCATAATTTCAATGCTTTGATGTGCTTTGAAGCCACCAAGAAAAGGAACAAAATTTTCTCAAATAAGTTTTCAAAGCACTTCAGATCTGTAATATTTCTACTTTCAGCATGCAGACTATTTTTAGATCTCCTCTGAATATTGAAAAAGCTGACCTTGAACTTGAGTAGGGGTACCTGTCCCCTGAGGACAGACTCCTCCCTGTCATAAGTTATCACACTCATTACGGCCCTATCCTCTCAATATCATGTCCTCTTGCAGATTGTATTCCTGCAACAAAATAAGAAATCATCACTCTTCAGAGACCATGTAACAATATTTATCACCAGCCTATTCTCTGAGAACCAACAATGTTCAATCTGGTCACTTAAACTGTCAACTATCTGTATATGCTAGTCATTGGTGCTTCATAAACTTTGGTGATATTTAAACCACTCTTTCAACATTTAAATGCCAAACAAATTGGTGGTTGGCAAAACAAATTCACTTACATGTATCTGCAATAATGTAGCCCCCCCCTTAATAAAACCAAAATCTTCTATTTTGTTTCAAAGAAAACATATATTGGAAAGTCTACAGTATATTTGCACCTTATACTTATTCACAATTCAAATTCATAATTGACCTACAATAATACATAACAGGAACATATTTCTCTTTGTACCTTACATACCTGTTAACCTTTCAAAGCTGCTATGTGGGAGAATCTCTCCCTTACCAACTTGGCTAAGGGGGAGATTTTGTGTATACGACGTTTTTTCATGTGAAATGCAAATATATATTAAAAATACTGTTAGATACCTTATTTTAACATTGTAATTAATGCATTTTGCAATCATTTTAAATTTTATTATTTTTTATTATTATTAAGTCAAAACCGGAAGTAATCATAAAAAGTAAACTGGACTATAACATGTCATATCATGATCACGGTAGACAGTACTTGGATGGATTTTGATATATTCAAGCTACACAGCAGCTTTTTGAGCTCAAAATCAGAGAAAAACCCGCAGTGGTTGTTGAAATTTGCATGTAAAGATTCAGAATTGGGGGGGGGTGGGTGGGGGATGGGGAAGACAAATCCGATTGTGGGAGAAATTTGTCTCCCACGCGGGAGATAGGTTGGATGCGGGAGATCTTAGATTTTTAGGCCGCTTTGCGGGAGTCTCCCGCGCAATGCGGAAGGGTTAACAGGTATGAACTTAGTTCTTTATCAACACAACGATAAATATTTATTACCAATTACTGGTAACTGTCCACAATACCAAATATCAGTAATTCAATCTATATATGTTATGTAATCAGGAGAGATTCTGCACATGGAAATTATCTAGTGTCAGTCCCAAAAAAAGAAATTTGACACTGCGTAGAATCACACTGTCACTCGAGTCCAACAGCCTTGAGCTGAGATTTTTTGTATGTGCATTTAACAAGAACAATTTTTACATACTGGGCCAAGTTGCAACGGGGTAAATCAAGCAATATTAATCATTCTGTTTGTATAGTGCAGTTCATTTGTATTAACTGGCAAGAATATAGACTGTTTTTAAATCCTTGTCAATCTAAAGACATGAAATTGATAGGTTAATATGCAACACGATATCAATTTAGTACATGTATGTATAGTTAAGAATAACACAAACAATTACATAACATGAGCTGTCTCCAGTTGGTAAATACATTATGTATTATGGATTTGTCGACCAATTCCAACTTGTTTATATTAAAACCCAGTTACCTGTGAGGATTAATGCATCCTGTATACTGAAATCCATTCAATTAACAAGAATTTCCAAATTTGCCCCTGAGGTTCTTTCAGCAAGGCACTATGGAATTATTTATTCATTCAACTCATGGTACCTATGGTGTATTTATATATCAATTCAGCTGGTACATAATATGATATATGGAAAAAAAAATACAAATACATGTAACTTTCTTAATTCTATATCGCTTCTTTTTAACTTACAAATCCAAAATATCTTTAATCCCTCAATAAGACTCGACCAACATATTCCCACAAATGTTTTTCTCCTTTCTCTGACTATATATTGCTTATAGGTTCAGTGACTGACATAATTTCCTTATTGAAATAAAATCTACCTGTAATTTAAAAAATCTTAAAAACTAATCGTAGCATCTTTAATACTATGAGAATATATATACAATGGTTAATTATGTATCGTTTTATACAATCTCACTGGAGTGCATGAGTGCACCTTCACTCTTGACCGATATCTTGCTCCTTGGTGTATTTTTGTACATGAGTCATTATTATAATGATAAACCAATACGTGATCCACTTTTGCATTTACCTTACGCATCAAAGCCATATTAGAGCCATTATCAAAAGAATGGCTTATGGTACATGTGTAATAGTATGGTAAATATATATAATAGAATGAACTTACATAAAATAAACCACTCAATCAGCTACCTTAAATATAGGTTAAATTCAGACATATAAGACCGCGGAACATTAACTGGCAAGATTGGAAATATACAGCTTGCGTCAGTTTCACTTGTTACAGTTAAAACATTTGAAATGGGCGGGAACAAATTGACACGGACGTCTGAGAAAACATTGGTATAGGAAATGTATTTTCAATCCACCTCAGCATTTCTAACTTGCATACTAATGTAAAGCGATCGAAAAACATTTTTATTAGTATCAGAAAAGCGGCTGAAAAACATTTTATTTCATCAATAAGTATAATCAGCAAATGTGAAAAAATACTAATTCAGAGATATCATACGCAGGGCAAAGCATTGTCCTGAATAAACCCACTTGATATCAGACTTGGGACGACTGATTCTCTGAAGTCATCGGACAATGCCTTGCCTTGCGTATTATCTCTCCCAAATTGAGATCTTCTCATACTTGCTGATTATATACTTAATGGTAAAATAATTTTTTTTAAATCCTTTTTTAAATTTTGTCCTTTGCTGATACTAAATATACTGTTTTTCGATCGCTTTAATTAACATGTATATAGCAAGTTAGAAATGCCGAGGTGGATTGAAAATACATTTCCTTTAACTACATGTACAGTTTCATCCAATGTTTTCTCAGACGTCCGTGTCAATTTGTTCCCGCCCATTTCAAATGTTTTGACTGCAACACGTGAAATTGACGTACGCTGTATATTTCCAACCTTGCCAGTTAATGTTCCGCGGTCTTATTCGTTATAACCTAGCAAAACATACAATGCATGGCGATCTCTTTTCTTGAAACAAGTTAGTGCCATATAACCTACTCACTGAGGAAAACCTTCCTGAATATTTATGACTATTCCAACATTTAAGTTCATTACTATACCAGCTTTTAAATCAATTTATCACCCACATGAAAAATAATCACAATATATCTTGATTGAAGCATATTTATGGTAAAAAAAGTTTGAAAAGTAATGTCTGATGATAAACTCCAAAGCAAAAACATGTATTGCCCAGAATCCCTGGTAGCAGCATTTAGCAAGTGCATCTCTTCGAACAAAAATTAATGATATCACCTTGAATAAAATCATAAAATAGATCTACAGACTTAAATCTCTTAGTTAATGTAATTATCTACCTGGGAACATAAGTATATGCATGATCTATACTGAGCATTTTTATTTCATTAATATTGATTTATTCCTGAAGATTACTTTGCTCATAAATGCAAAATGCACTTGGTCATGTAATTTTTAGATTTCAAGAGGAACCAACCTAACGTGTACATACTGGCTTTCAAATGGCCCTGTTATAGCTAATTGTGTAAACAAATGAAATGTAAATATACCAAAAACAAACCAATTTATAATTTATCGATGTCGAGTTGACCTAGAGTACAACATACCTGTAAATGCCTATTTACAACTTTGCAAGAATCAAATATAGAATAAACAAATCAAAAGACATGGTACATTTTGGCTTATACATGATACAATATGTCTATATATACATTAAAGATCTACATGTGAAAGATTTCTTCTTTAATATTATATATATATTAAGGAATAAATCCGGGGACAAATGAAAATATTTAAATGAGCTATATATATTTTAAAATATACAACAGTAAACTATGATACTGAATATGTTACCATACATAATGACAAAGGAAACTCTATAATAGTACCGTTAGCATATTTGTCCAAAAAGTCGGTCTAGCGTCTCGTTCTTATTCGCGGGAATATTGTTGAAGTCGCGTGTAATTTTGGACAGCTGGCAACTAACACATAAGTGTAACTGCTAATATTCATTGATCAAGTTTTAAAATCTGAAGTAGTTTACTTTATTTTCCCTAACGTCGATAAAAGGAAGATGTGAAATACCTTTTTGAAAAACCCGAATTTCAGGTGGCTTCCATAGATACAATGCAACTTCCGGTGTAACAGTATCAAAAGTAGATCAATGACAAGTCATTGAAGTAGGTCAGATTTCTTTGATTTAGGCCTATATCGCTTAGGTGTTTTGTAGAACAATTAAATTGTTCTTAATAACACGAAATCATTTAAAACTGTCAGAAAATTAGTAAGCATGCACTTGACAAGTATATTGCTTTGCAAGTGCCCCAATTTTTATATTCCCATTATTTAAACATCGAGCCCGATGTGTATATGAGTAACGGGGTGTTTCAGTCAGAGTACCCCTCTATAATATTATTCTATGAATCTTTAAATTAGCGTATGTATCTTATGGTATTAAAAGTTCTATGCATAACATGAAATTCCACAGGACGATGAGAAAATTTCATTTATTTATTCTATTTTGGTGTTATTTTTTCCATTCATACGAATTTTTTCTTAATAAAATTGATAATAATTCACTCATATAATGACAAATACATGAAAGCCAACACACAATATAGATACTCATAATGCAAATTTATGTTTAACAAATTAGGGATAAGAGTGGGGGTGGGTAACCATAACTAGCTTTTGATCTATTTTGAGCAATTCAGATCAAGTTAAATCATTTGTTCAAAACTGTAATTATCAAACTGTAAATTCATCATAAATAGAAAAGTTACAAAATATGAACTGGTTACTATACATAACCCAGTCACCTACTGTATAAGCATTTACCCATATTAATGCAAAATTAGTATATAATAAAATTATTATAGGTTTCAACTTATGGTACTGTTTCATATGTTCATACCACACATGTAGTTTTACAAATAAAAACGCTACTCATCCCCTTTATCTCACTGACTTGAACCATATTTTTGTTCATCAATTCTTAACTATGAAATGAGATCTCAAAATAGCATCAACTTGAAACTGTCTGTTAAAACCTTTTAATAGGTCTTGTTGTTATATAAAATTGAGATAAGACAAAATTTGATTATTTATTTGATATAACAGATGTTCATTAATAACATTTAAGTGTATATAACAAATGTTGTTTCATATGAACAATACAATAGCTATCTCTTTGCTTTCTGTCTCTTTAGTAATGAGTTCCGTAGAGCTATCTGTAATATAAGGGAATCAAAATTCAAATTTCAAATCAACAAATCAGCACGATATGTGAAACTATTCCTCAAATAAAAAATTCATAGCATAGAAACATGCACAGCTTACATACCTGTTTGTCACGAAAAGATCTCTTGATTTTTTTCCTCTGCACCTTGTGCTTTATCATCATAAATGCCTTATTTCTACGCTTGTCTTTGTTGGTACTGCTAGCATGCGGATTCATTTTTTCATGATTTTTCCCAAACTTTTCCCTTCCTTCTCTTCCAGCCTAGTATTATATAATTCAAATTAATCAAAACATTTGCCATTCTTTTTTTATTACAAACAATTTTTTAGCAAACATCCGCTGATGCAAACATTTCAGCCATTCACCTCACATTTTATTGTTTGAAACCCACGTCTTATCTCAAATATGAAAAGTAATCATATATTAACTTATTTCTTTGAATACAGGAATAATTCGACATGCTCTATTCTAACTGGCACTCTCTTGATGAAAATCTCATAAAAGTGGGTTTGGTAGTTTTTTTCTACAATGTTTGCAAGCAACCTTCAATAACTGTATGCTTGAACCACCAAAGAAGAACCTTTATACTGTTTATATTTACATCTTTTGTGAATTTCTGAATCTTTTCATTAAAAGTTTTATTCAGGGATGCCAAATCTTTAAGATTCGAAAGATCAGCACTTACCATTACTGTTGATAATCGACTTTCCTTGTCATGTGCCCTTTTTTTGTGAACATTTTCTATTGTAGAGAGCGTCAGCAATCTAGGATAATTAAAAAGCTTATTTACATATGTATAAATTCTGTGGAATAACAACTTACATGTACATGTATCTTAAAACGCTCCACTCTTCAAGTCTGTTAGATTATCAAAATGAAATACACTGACCTATGTATAGTAAAGTGTATAAATGCTTGTCAATTTAAGACTTTCTATCAATCTTTAATCAATCAAAATTCACACCCACACTGAGTACATAATATACTTGTAGTATCTGAGAGCATGTTCCCATTCATTGTCAATTATGTTGCCCTCCAGAGATGACCCTCCCTTCTTCCACTTCCTTACCCTCCACCCTCCTCCTCCTGACCCCCTTCCCTTTTCCTCTTCCCGTGTCTTCCTTCAACCTCCTTTAGTGCTTGTCTCTTCTGAATCTGCTCAAATTCCTCTGCTGTCAGAATACGATTACTGGACACAGTCTGTGCCTTCTTTAGTCTTTCTTCTTTGCTGATCTGTGGTTCATCCTCCTGAACGTCAAGTTTTTAAATTTATAAATCAGTGGAAGATTGCATTTAAAATGAGTCCAAGGTAAACAATAAATGTTCAAAATAGATATATGCTGCTCCCCTCCTAAATGAGGATCAACTATAGTATTTCACAAGGTACTGAGCAGAAAACCAAAAGATTCTCAAGGATGGTGGAGAGAGCCTTACTTTTGCTTCTTCATCTGATGAATGATGCACATCTATCCATTCTCCCTCCTCATCTGACTCATCACTACAGGACTCCCAATCTAAAACAGAGTACATCTCTATTAAGTACAGTTACAATCTCTCTCTCTCTCTCTCTCTCTCTCTCTCTCTCTCTCTCTCTCTCTCTCTCTCTCTCTCCTCACCATTTTTCTCCTTCTCCTCTTTTGGTTCAGCCTCCTCTGGTAGGATTTCTGCTCCTGGGATGAAGTCCTTGGCAACTTGTCCCCCATACACTAGAGGTTCTGTCTCTGCCATGGCTTCTGTTGGTCGTCCCTGGCAACAAATAAAATGCAAGAAAATTTTATGCATTATTTATAATATGTCATTATTTTGATATTTTAAATATCAAGAATCTAAATATTCTAAATATTCTAATTTCATAGTCATCTATATGTAATAAAAAATAAATTATTTAATCTTTTTGATTTGTATAGTATAATAATTATTACCCTATTAATTACTTTGAATGCCTGAATTTTTGACACTTTGAGAGCATATAACAAAACAGAGTTTGAAAAGATTGAACCCCATTTTAACCCACACTGACCTTGTCCTTCCTATTGAGAAGGTCAGGGTTGACTTTTCTGTACAGCTGTAACAAGGCCCTGGCACTCATCATCACACCTAGAGAGGAAACAGTAATACAGTATTAGGTACAAAAGTCAGGCCACAGTAAAGACTGTCACCAAAATATCACTACAGTATGTAATGTTAAACACACAAGTACATGTACTGACATAAAAAAATATACGGGTGATATTCAAAAGAATGCATCAATGGAGAATTCAAGCAATACTGGAACATTTCTGAACAGTACATAAATTGTGATAATCATTTTTACTCTAATCTAATATTAAATGTACATCAGGCCAGCATTTTTTTATTTTTAGGTTTACAAACCCGCCGCTCGGTTTTTTGAGTTTTTAGAAAAAAAATAAAATTACAAAAAAGATCTTTTTTTTCTTCCCGACAGCAAATTTTTCCTATCAGGAAAAGTGTATCGTCATTGTTATCACAGAGGTATAAAATCTGCTCTTTTTATGTCATGATAGCCTAAAAATTTCTTACGCATCTTTTTCTCGTGCTACATTCTTCAGAGAAGCTTCTACAAACACTCTGCTGTAAGTTTCATACTTTGAAGTTTTACCGACAGTGTTGACCAGTGGCTAGACGAGATAGTCACACCTCACTGAACACGGCTTCGATAGTTACCTGTGCAGCTGTTTTCAAGTACATCACTGTAAAATGATTCCCTTTCTTTTTGTGTTGAATTGGCATATGTATTCATTGGCTTTTTTTAAAATTTATTTTACACAGAGAGAGAGAGAGAGAGAGAGAGAGAGATATGTATTAGAGATATAAATTTCTGCAGTAACTATTCTCATGAACACATTTTAAAGTCACCTGCCTAGTGAATTAAAAAAAAATCATATTATTGTTCGTGTATTTTCCATTATTTTCAATTAAAATTTACCATTACATAATTAATTGCATAGTTGTACTTTGTACATGGAAATTCAGGATAAAATACATGCACACATATAGTTGCACTGATTTTATAGAGTTAGCTGCAGGTCTGTATCTCCCGGTCTGAAAAAACTTGGATGGATCCAAGTCGTCCATCCAAATTTTTTCAGACCGGGAGCTACAGACCTGCAGCTATTATAGAGTCTGTTCACATTCACAATGTTATGTTTGAGTTTTCTCACATATAAACACCCAAACCAATTTTGAAAATAAAATGTGAGAGATCAATGAAGTTGAATATTTTTTAACTGCAGAAAACATTAAAGTAATAAATATTTTGTATATTAATAATTATATACTTGTATCATACAGGAGAAAACATTATGACTTTATGTACATAAAATTTAGGTTTTTAAAAAAAAAATGAAATGTTGACATGTCCGACAATAGTCTGACTAGTAACTTTGAATCTTGGGCTAGTAATTTTGCGGCCAAATTTTGTAATTGCACACCCCTGACGTTGCTATATGTACATGTAATATCAAAGCTGTATGTCTAATATTCTATTGTACTATTTCAGTGATATGTTACACAGATGACATACTTTTCACATGCTACACTTGATGCAGTTACACACCACTATCATGAAGTTGTCATTCATTATATTATTAGAATAAAGATGATGTCATGAAAGTTTTTTTTTTATCCTACAGAACTTTACAATTTTGTGGTTCATTAACCTAAAAATAAAAAATAAAAACTGTTGATCAAAAGAGATTTTTATTTTTTTTTTTTATTTCCTCCTCCTACGGAACTTTATCATTTTGTTGTTTGTAAACCTAAAAATAAAAAAATGCTGGCCTCATGATGATCAGAAACATGCCTTGTAATGTAAGAATCAAGTTTATCAATTAGTAGTTTTGATTGCATACTAACCTTTATCTTTGTGAGATTTATACTGAACTAAATCACCGAGCAGATCTGTGGACATGGCTAAAGGACATCGTGCACATATCTCTTTAACTGCATTCATCCTGTTAAGCAAGCAGTGTTGATACAGTTCGTAAGGATTCAACATGTTCATATGTAAAATCTCATTTCCTTTCAGGGCATGGTGTTCATAAATTGTAGAAAATGTTTGAAAAGTTCAAACTTCTGATGTGAACATGAAGTTGTGTGGTACTTTACAAGAAAAAGTCTTACCCTACTGCCATCACCTCTCCCGCATTTCTATCTGTGATGAAATTATTGGAAATGGTTCTTAATACACCTTCAATAACCTGGTACAAGAAAAGAATAGCTTTTTTGACTAAATACCAATTGTTTAGCAAATAAATCTGTTTACAAATATTATACTACTTACATCAGGGGGAACTAACTCATGACTGGACTGGGCAGCAAATAAAAGAATTTTCGTCACTTCTGTTGATACAAATGAACAACATTGAAATGCAATTGTAACAAATTTAGAAAAAAGTGGCTTATGAATTTTCTTTAAAATGATTGCCTTTTCCAAACACCAACACCCCCCCCCCCAAAAAAAAAGAAAAAAAAATTGAACAAAACTTTACCAAACCCAAACTCTACTTGTTTTGTCTGGTTGTATATATATTATATACATGTACCAATATTTGTTCATTGATAATTAAAACTTTTTACCTCTCTGGTGTGGCTGCAAAAAGCGCTGTACAAATGGATAAAAGTTCATCACAGACAGCTGAAAAGAAGCATAAAAAGTCAAAATCAGGAGAGAAAGGTTTTAATCTCTACACACATATATAGGTCCAGAGCAATCTTAGAACATACCTGGTGTATTCCAATTAACCTGGAGGCCAAGTCCATCATCATCAGCTTCACCTCAAACCTCTCTGTTGTCTTTTCCAACTGACTGAACAACTTTTCACACATATCTGATAAAATAAAAGTTCCATTATACACTTTTTTCCTTGATACTAATTCACAAGAAAACAAAGCAGAGGAACATGTTTAAACAGAGTACTATTGGAGGAAAACATAGAAGATGCAAGTGGGTTGGGGGTGTCTTAAGAATGAGTATACTGCAACATAGTATCTACTCTAAAGCACTACAACAAACACTCATAGAGGAGACAGATGAAGACTTGGACAGAGCTTACATGGCTTGAACAAGACAGGAAAGAGAGCATTCTTGTGAATGATGGCAATGAATAGGAGTAAGCAAGTAATATTCTCTGTATTTTGTCAAACAATCCGAGTGAAACAACTCTGACCTTGTGGATCGTGGAGAAGATGCAAGGCAGAGTTGTTGAATACTTCTGCGGTTTTCTTTTTCTTCTTGTGTTTCTACATGGAAAGAAAACAACAACATTTATTACTAATCACATGATCATAAATAGTGGAGGATAATTGTCTTCCTCCTAATATCACATTATACATGTACAAGTGGAGGAGAATTGTCTCCCTCCTTACACATATACAAGTGGAGGAGAATTGTCTTTCTCCTAATATCACATTATACATTAACAAGTACATTCCACAGAATGTATCTGTTAATTGTTGAAAAAGAAGGCTTGAAACTTTTCAAAATACCGTAATGTCTCGTGTATAATACGCACTCGTGTATAATACGCACCCCCAAAGTTGACCAAAAAAAAGGCGAAAAAACAGCAGGTCCTATGTATAACACGCACCCAAAAAATGGCTAAATCAACGGCCGCCATTTCCCCCCAAACTATCGATGTTTCATGTTAATTTTATAATCCATGCGCAATTTCTTTAATTTTGAGATCGGAACACAGCACAGACGATGAAAATCGACGGCTGCCATTTTCCCAAATAACTATTGATGTTTAATGATGAATTTTTAACTCAAGCGTAATTACTGTAATTTCGTGATCGGAACATTGCCCAAAGCGATATTAGAGTCAAAGTTCTTACACTTTTAATTAAAAAGGACGGCACGATTTACATGGGCGGTATCAAATATCATTTGACACTTTGTAAAGAGTTTCAACATCGGAGAAGTAGAAGATCATCATACGTAGAGAAGAACGGCAACCGAGCTTAGTGCTTAAAAGTAATAATGTTTGCAGACATAAACCAGAAATGATTTAATTGATTAATTATAGTCAAACCCTACTGTATGATTGTTGTTTAAATAAACATTGTGAAGAAACGTACGTATGTCGTATATCGTCATTATCAAGTCGTACAAATGATCGATGTAATTTTAGCAGTGTCTATGTAAAGCAATAACGTTTAACTGCATAACGGGACACAAAGTAATTAAGTTTAATAAAATCAGAATAATTGCTTATCTACATGCACTTGAAAACACCCTGTGAAGTCCGACACGAGAGAGGTGCATGCTTCTGACACCGGAAATTGTTAAACAAACATTGACCACGCGCCGAGTCAACAGGTGGCTGCTTACGTAATGGCGAATACACTGGCGATATTTAAGCTTGTTTGATGCAAGAAATATTGTTAAGAGAGGAAAAATATTTCAATACATGGGGAAAAAAAATTAAGAATAAGGTATTTCTGATGCAGTAAATTTAGTATACACTCATTCAATTTGCATAACACGTTATATCGGCAGTCACTACTCCCGTGGTATCAAGAATCACGGCTTGAAAAAATGGGGTACAATTTTGGTCCTATGTATAACACGCACCCCCCACTTTTGATCAAATTTTGGCTGAAAAAAAGTGCGTGTTATACACGCGACATTACGGTATATCTAAATGCTCTAACATGTACAGTGTATTAAATTTGCTAATACAGATCTAATAAATCTTTTTTCATAAAAGACCTCAAGATTTTGAACAAAAAATAACTGGCATCCTTATTCTACAGTACCTTTATCCAAAGATGGAAAATTTTGTTATTTTTTAATATTATTTAAGAAGTCCAAAACCCTGGGTACCATACTTTCAGAGCTTGCAGGGCTCGGTCCAGCTTTTTCTGTCTCTTCTTGGTGTGTTTGCCGACCCTGTGTGACAGTCTGAGTGATTTCTCCGTCTTTGGAGGCTCATCCTTAAGTAGTACACAAAAGTTTCAGCAAATTTTTTTTATTTCAAACCTTGTTATATTAACATAACAATTAACCCCAAAACTAGCAGGCAAATTATACTCCTATTTCAACAAATATGTAACATTTTGCATCTTATCTTTTGCCTACATATGCAATTTAATTGTCAAATGGTAATTGTCAAATTTATCAAATGCACCTCTTCACTGTCCGATTCATCCTTCTCTCCATCTTCATGGCCAAGGAAAAACTTCAGAGCAGCTACCAGAATCTGTTTCAATAATGATTGATGCTTTATAATCTAGAGTTCACGTGGCTAGTATCAAACTTGATGCAGATCTTATACTCTAACTTGTCAAACTAAATTGCATGTGAAAAACTTGTAAAATGCATGTTTTTTTTTTCATCTAATGTCTCTGATGTATACTTCCATCATAAAGTTAACTATTTAAAGAAGAAATGTACAAGTTTTCTCACCTTTGTGACTTTTGAGAAACAACCTGTAGCAATAACATTCACAGTTTTTGCATCATTCCAGATGTTTCGGCGATAGAGTTCAATCATTACATCCTGTGAAAACAATTCAAAATGGTTAGTAGCAATGAATATCAATTCCAAACCATATAAGTGCAAAAAGCAATATTCTAACTCAAGAAACTACCAGCATTGAAAGAAATATCTGATTGGTATGATTAACTAACTCTTTTTCATAGAGTTTGATGGCCTGGCATAGCATTTAACATTATCTGCATAATTTTGGAGGATACATTAATTTTACATCATCACCCAGAACCCCGTTCTAAAAAGATGAAACGATAGGCCAACATGCTTAGGATATAATAACACACTGAGCTCCAAACAGTTTTTAGTGAACAAAATTAATTAAATCAATGGTATACATGTACAAGAGACCAACCAATGACATCTTTGCAGCTACAGGGTTGTTGTCCTTCATCATGGTATACATAAATCCCTGAAGTGTCTGTGAAAAAAACATGACAAAATTAGTAAGTAATTATCACAATGCATTCCTTCAGATACTGTTTAGGGGGTCAATCATTCATTAGGTAAGGTGCGGATAATGACTGATGTCTTACCGAGTTCAGTTTGGCATTCTTATGTTTCATGTTGACATTTTTTATATCAGTGACAATGTAGGTATATAATGTCTTCCTTAAAAGCTTGTCCTGACAACGGAACAGCTTGAAAAACAACTCCAGGATGCTGTTAGCTTGTACCATGTTCTTGTTTCTCAGCAAAATCAGGGCCTTGCAAAATGTCTACAAAAAGAAAATGATGCTTTTAGTCTTTAAGGAATAATACCACAGTTTCATTCATATTTGGGACATTAATTATTGTGCATTTTGTAAAGGTCACTTTTTGGTGGATTCAAATATTTGTAGATTCAAATCCCTGTCGGTTTTTCATACTTCCATGAAAATTTAATTTTGGGGATTACCAGTAGCTCACAAATGTTCAATGAAAATTGGTGCCCAATGATGATGTACAGGTCTGAATTTAAGACACTGAAATAAATACCCAACAAAAAAAAATTCATACAATATATTGCATGATTATCATAATGTTCTGGGTAATTTTAATGAAGAAGCACAGCATTCCATTGATGTAGGCTACAGAATAGGTGTCAAACTAAGTATTCTGTTGTGAATAGCATTAAAAATATTATACCAATGGTATGCTACAGCTTGTAGATATAGAGAGCATCCCTACCATTCTCATGCTTCTATCCAGTGCATCGCCATGATGTGTCAGCAAGTCCCTCAGATGTTCTGGGAATGGAGCTGCCTCCTCTGGATAACAAGGTGCTACCTAAACAGGCAGAATCTATCATCTTATCTCACATTGACTCACAGGTCAAAATAACTCACAGTTTGAAAATTTCTCCTATGACAATTCTTTTTTAATAACCTGGAAAACCCTGCATTCATAATGATTAAATTTGACACATTTTTTCCCCTCTGAAACAATTTTTCAACATTATCCTAAGTGTAGTTCTGTGTTGTTTGCAATAGAAAATCACTCTAGACTACCTGACACTCCCTAGAGGGAGCATTAATCAGATGAAATATTGGGATATTTTCATACTATTGAATGAACATTGTTTGAATGCCAAGCAATTTTTAAATATCGAATAGAAATATAATCTGTGAGGATACCTTTGGACAGAGTATAGAAGACAGTATGGCTATCATACCAAGCACTCATGATATCATACATATCTTAAACTTTTTTTAAAGAGAGGTGGGGGTGGTTATACAAAATGTAATGGTAAAACAATCATAAAACATCCATAAATTGAAGGATTACATTGAAAAACATTTAATCAATATACTATACTCTGTCCCAAGTTACTGCTTCCACCACTTTTTGTTTAATATTTTAAAAATCATAAAAACCTTTTACCCAAACTACATTCATTCTCTGGGATGAAAAAAAGTCCACCCTTATCACTTTAAATTTCAATATACATCCAAAAATTAAAGTCTACAAGGATTTTGCATTGTAAACATCATGAAAGTATGCTGAATGATAACATTAAAAAATTGTGCATTGTGTCAGTAGAACTTCTGAACAGAGAAAGGATGTCAACCTTTCTTATTTTAAATCTCTGTAAAAATATGTCTTCATTCCTGCTTTCAGTTTCTCCTGGTGAAAACAATGGGCGCTCCCCAGCTTATTTTGTAAATGACGAACGATATCTATATTTTATAGCATGTATTTGTCTACCCTCTATACTATAAAATCAATTTATATCATAGTATAGAGGGTAGACATATATAAATAGTTATCGTTCTTTATTTAGAAAATTAGCTGGGGAGTGCCTATTGATTTTATGTTACAGAGGGTAGACAAATATAAATAGATATTGTTCGTCATTTAGAAAATTACAAATATATAAATACTTATCATCCGTCATTTACAAAATTAGCTGGGGGGTACTTACAGTGAAAACAGATGTCGTGTCAACAAAGACATCTTGGATTTTTTTCCATTTAATCGATTACATTTGTTCTTAATTTATAAGAATGTTTATTTTTATTGAAAATCATCACAAAAGTGATGGAAACAAAATTTTGGGACAGAAACGATAAACGTCCCTGATCTCAAGGTGGTATGGGTCATCTATTGATATTTAATTATGTGGATAAAAGTTCATTATAATTAACATACTTTCAGTGGTTTAGATTTTTCAAATTTTACAATATTTAATCAAAAAATATGTTTAAAAAATTTATGGAAAGGTAAATTTTTTATTAAAATCCCCTGCAGGATTCGTATTCATGACTTTAAGATTCATAGTGAAACCTCTAACCCACTGTGCTACACCATTTGGTGGTAAATTTGGGAAAGAGATTATCTATAGAATTACACTTGATTTTATTGTTTATTTCCTAAATAGTAACGTGCGAGTACCCATTATTGCCGAAAAATACACAAGTTTTCTTTATTACTCTCTCCATGTAAACTGTCATGTAAAAATTTCTAGGCAAATCTCTGCACTGTTCATTTATTTAATTTGAGGAATAATTTTTATTTCATTCTCATCAACATTGACTTACTCATGGATAAAATTAAACCCTGTCCATGACCTTCCATTTACAGGAAGTTCGAGAACCCATTATTGACGTTAATATCTTTTCATTATTTTTCAGTAATTAATTGGTAAAAAGGTCAAAATTTTAAAAGAATCTAACAATATAAGATAAAATGTAAGAATATAACAAAAAAAATTATATCATAAATGCAATTCAATCTTATTATAAGCAATATTCTTTTCGATGTCCCTGCGGCCACATGCACACAAACGGAGGAACATGTGCTTCACATGTCTAAGGACAAATGATTAAAAATTAAAGAAATGCATTGTTTATTTATCAAAAGCTTTTCTAAAATAAGTTTTAGTGTGTCCAGTATAAGAAATAATGTGTACCGGTAAGTTAATAGTAACGCCTCTGATTTAAACCGTAGGTGCATGTGGATAAATCTTTGATCTGCCTCAGGTTGCAAACAAAATGGCGTCTTACAAGCAAGCAGTTTTCTTTCTTTCTTAAATATTGTGTAGTAGAAATGGTATCTTGCTTATTTTTGTCATAATCAAACACGGAGGTACATATTCTTCAAATTTGGACCTAAACAAAAAGTGCCCTGTCATCAAAGTGGATTACCGGTACAAGTCAAACATTCAGTGGCATGTGTCATCGCACGGATACAATTGAAGTACATTTTAATAGGCTTTACCTTTGTTAAGGTGAGTTCCCAGATGTTTGAAGTAAATTCTCTTCATTCCCAACTCTTATAGTGTCTTAAAAATTCTAATATTTTTTTATTTTAGTTTAGCTAAAAACAACTGTAGTAGTTGGGGCTATATGGACCGTGGATATCGGCCTGGGTAGCTCAGTGGTAGAGCTCCTGACTAGAGTTGCAGGGTCACGGGTTCGATTCCCAGTCCAGCCATATGTTTTCATTGTATTTATATACTCATTCCTCCTTTCCTACTATAGATGGTGTCGTGGCCTTCCTTGTTCAGGCATATATATGTAATTAATAAGTCCTGACAAGGTGAACTTGTGTTGGGTCTTCGGGGTCGAAGACTATTTTATAAGGAGGGAGGAATGTAGTAGTTGGGGCTATATGGACCGTGGATATCGGCCTGGGTAGCTCAGAGGTAGAGCTCCTGACTAGAGTTGCAGGGTTTGATTCCCGGTCCAGCCATATGTTTTCGTTGTATTTATATACTCATTCCTCCTTTCCTACTACACAACAAATAGACAACGGAAATCTTGCTGTTTTATAACAATCGGCAATAATGGGTACTTGGCAATAATGGGTACTCCCACGTTATGTCACAATAGAGACATAAATAAGATTATTATGTATTGTTGTTTATGTACTATCTGGTCACAACATGGATGTGTCCCAACCACCCAACCACCTTAGTTTAATTCTGAATTTTTACCTGTGCAACAAATAATACAAGCTCTTCAAGAGTCTTGGAGTATGTTGATGGCTTCAGTTGAAATATCTGGAGATTTGATTCATAGTGACGATACTGTTGTAAGAACTAAAAAGAAAATATACATCAACTTTATCTGTCAATCTGTGATATTTTGGGAAGATAATTAAACCGATTCCTTTGACACATTACCTCATCTTGGTATGAAAGTGGGTCTCTCTTGATTAAATTTTGTAGCTGTGGTAAATTATTTGGTAATTTGTTCATGATTTTTCACTGCGATTGACATTAAACAACAAAATATTACAAATTGACATCCACCACCACGTGAAAGAAGAAAATAATCAACGTGACCAAGACGCTTTTACTTGTTCTATTTGAAGAAAGGTTTTGGTAGGAAATAAGAAATCCGGTTTTTAAAAACTGACGAACACGCAAAAAAGACAAGTTAATAGATAATAATAAAAAAATCATTCATTCGTCAAAAAAATAATATGAACCATGAAATGATATACAAATAAGCTGTAACATACAGTATGTATATATATTTTTATTACTTGAAAAGGTTTAATTGTGTCAGCATAATATTTATAAACCATGCGTCTCGTTAATTTGTTTTTAAAAATGTTTATGATGTGAATGAATTTAAAGTAAACTGAGGAAACATATCATTATCCAAAAAAATATACATGTATTAGGAATAATAAATCATTGTTTGAAGTATTGCTTTCGTGTGGTGTTATGAAGAGGTACATCGAACACGTCATTACAATGAAACTGCATGATAACATCAATACAGTTACTAAACTAAGTACGTGTATATCTCTTTTTTGTATATTAGTTCTGTTATTACACGGGTATAGGTCCAAGAATTTTAACCCACCTAAAACAAACTAATAAATTCGTCTCTAAAGAAGATGGGGGAACAATTAAGCTAGCGCAAATGCCCATTTGGTTTTGTCGTAAAAAATAATTTCATTTTTTTCCCAACTAAATATACTGGATGGTGTTATATCACAAGTTTACAAAAGCACAATTTCTAACTATATTCAGTTTTGAATATTTTAACAAACGATAAGAAAAAAAAATGAACTTTAAAGTTTTGGTGGTTAAGAACTCACAACCTAAAAACCCTAGCTCTATATTGTTACATAGTGTCTGGTCCTCTAACCACTGAGCCATTTCAGTCACAACAAACCTCAATGTTAATTGCTATATGCAACTTCAACCACGAATATACGGACTTGTAGTATTTCTCTAAAACGTTCAATTGTTGGGATACATTTAATGACATTTTTAAAGTATAGTTGGTCATTTCTCCACGTTTTGTTGGTTGAAATCGGTTTGATTTCCTTTAAACCTTATATATATATATATATATATATATAGACTATGACAAAAATATGGAGCCCAGACCCACTCTATAAAAGAAAAGGCATTGAAGTTCTAAAAATGACACTATTTGAAGGTTATGAAACGCACACGCCAGTTTAAATCAACCTATTCCAAATATTTAACATATATAAAGGTTATAAATCGATGTAATGGTAAATATACATTGTTTTCAATAACTTGGAAAGAAATTATGAGATTTGTTCATATTTTAATTTCAAAGTATCTTATCAATCCTCATATAAGCAGTTTGCGCGCCTTATTCACCCATCTTCTTTTAAAAAATAAGGATTATAATCATACACCATTGCTGAGAATTCTTATCGAGGTACATGTACAACATGTACATAGATCGAAGGATACTTTCCATCTACACATACATGTATATTCAACATATGATTCTAATATGTCGTCGATATTTTTCAGAGAGAGAGAGAGAGAGAGAGAGAGAGAGAGAGAGAGAGAAATTTATGGATGTTTCTACGACTGGAGTTGTTACCGGGGTGCTTATCTTCCTTTTATGACCACCAACATGAATATTTAAACATTACAGATACAGACTCGTATTTTTCACTTCTATTATATGCACCTAGCACAACAAAAATGAACAACTACATCCAAACTATGTATATTTTCACCTACTTGAAATATAGTCAAGGTAAGTTCCTTAATTATTCTTTTAAATGCAAATTCTGCTTGTTAATTATTTTATTTAAAAATTGTAGCATTCCTTCAAGAATTCGTTTCGAACTAGTACTAGTATGAAAAATTTAAAACAATTATCATTACTTGGAAGATGTTGATTTGTATTGGTGTGGGCGTACCAAAGTTGTTTTTTTAAAAATACCTTTTACTTTAAATACATATTTTCTCATAGTCCAATTAAGGTGTAATGGAAAACGATCCAATATCGATCAACAAAAACTTGGACTGATGAGGACCCACAGTACATTAGAAATATCATTTAAATCCCTACAATTCAACGTTTCCGGAAAATAGAAAAGGTCCGTAAGCCCGTGGACATAGCAGGAAGTATCATTAAATCTTAAGAAAATGATCGGTGGATAAAATACGTACCTTAGATAACACAGAATAGAGCTTTTTAGGTCGAGGGTTCGATCCCACTAAATCTCGAGGCAATCATTTTTTTTTTTTGTGTATGTTAAAAATTCATACTGCATATAATTAGAAATGTTACTTTTGCAAAATCGTATCATATTATAAAAAAAAAAAATTAAAAGAAAAAACATTGAATTTGAAATTGAATTTTTCGATCAAACCAATAGACAAACTTTGCGTTATCTTATTCCCCCATCTTAATTCTTTAAAATTTAACAAATGACTTGGTTGACAACAAGAAATTAATTGTCACTGACAAATTTAAACCAAATGAACCATTTGCATAAGTCAAAGACATTTTTTTTACGTGAATATACATGTGTATTGATAAAAGGATATGTAGGATGCGATTTAAATTTCACTTTACAAAACATCGATTGAATTAAGCATTATAATGCATTAAATAAAAAACGTGAGGGGTTCTAATTTTGATGGGAATCTCATTAAATTGTTGAATTTATATTGTTCCGTATTTATAGAGAAGGCTCATATAGCAGACAAAGCGTCATCCAGTCATATTCTAGCATGAAAAATGAAAGATGCATGTATTAAACAAAGGCAAAGCGTCATCGAGTGGTGTATTAAGCACGTGTTTGTTGATTGTGACAGGTTCTGTGGGTGCGGTCGGAGGTAACGTGTCTGCTGTGGGGTACACCGCGCCCGAAGAGACTACTGGTAACGGTCACGTTCCAAAACAATTTCAGCAACATGTTTATCGTTGTAATCTTTTATATATCTCAATTTTGATTTGCATTAAATAAATAAATTTTGGAATTTTCTATTCTTTACTTATATATATATATATATATATATAAAACAAACCTAGGAAGTAATCATTTCACAGTTATAAACAGTGACTAGATTAAAACATATAAAATCATATCTCTAACAATCTAATTGTGGACAAGTTTTAATTAGGTACGAATGAATATCTATTTAAAGGATTTGGTTATTTGGCTACATCCCCGGAATATGCGTTTCCTTATTGTGGAACAATAAAAAGATGGGATGCCAAGTTCATGAATAAAGGAACATTATGGCTACAAGTATGGCGACATCATAAGGTGATGAACTATCGACTGGTTCAAGAAACACCTGTTTACGTCACTAAAGGTGAGAGAGAGAGAGAGAGAGAGAGAGAGTTTTCTTACCGAACATTGAAAAAATAAATGTTACGCAGAAAGAGAATTAATGTTGTAGATAAGATTAATTGTGTTTACATCCTGAAAAGCGTTTAAAGTAACGTTCACCTTAAAGTTTTATTTTCCTCAGTTCCTACTTTGGAGCAAATGACTTCCATTACAACACAGGACATTATCCACTTTGATAAGGGCGATGTAATTGGATGGTAATCTCTCTGTCTGTCTCTCTCTTTTATTTCTTCACATTTCAAGATATAAATTTTATTTTTGTTATATGTATTTTTTAAAAAACAAAAGCGGTTTTAAGTTTGTTTTACAAACGACAAATAGTTCAATTTGAAAATTAATTCATCTCGTATATGAGATAGTTATCGAGACACCAAAGTTATTGAAGACATTTATAAAGGGCTCTGTATTGCTTCAACAACACTAGAAATATATGAAGAAAAAAAACATATTACATGAAAATCACTTTATCAAATTATATATTTTAGAAGTTGAATCTTTCTATACACAAGTATCATCCCAACAGGAAAAGCGAGGCAAATGAGATCATCCCGTTTCGCTCAAGCCCAGTGATTGTTGGGGGTCGCGGGTTTTGGCGGCTGGGGTCAGTGCCCGACCCTGGAGGTCTCGTGGACTGGGGGCAGGGAGAATTCGTGTATGGTAGACAGTATGCTGTGTCTGCCATTATAGCACACAGTGAGAATTGCACTGAATTTTTTAGAAACTAAAATTGATATATGCAACAGAACATAAAATGATTGTTTACAAGATATGTATTTCATTAGACTGAAATGATGAAAGTGTAATTTTCATGAAAAAAAAATGTACAACTTCGTTTTATTTTTATCTTGAAATCGTTTTGATTAAATCTTATTTTCTTCTAGTTTTGATATCATGGACATCGATTAACTTGCAATTTAACTGCATTTTGTATTTATTGCCGTCATTGACCGCATCGTCGTCATCGCTGGAGAACATTATATTGCCCTCTGGAAGTTTTTCTTTTGTTGGCAGACAGCTCTCCATATTTTGTGAGGGACGGTCAGATGGTGACCTCATATACGGTTGTTATTGATGACGCCGCAGACTTATTCACTCCTGTCATAACTGTGTCGGTCAAGGACAATGACGACAATTCAACACTGAGAGTTTCCATGGAAACAGAATCTATTTATTTCAAGTTTAACGATACCTCGTGTAAGTTTTAGATATTATTCTAAGAACATTCAAGGGGCAATACTGAAACAGCAATGAAAGACTCTAGACGGTTGGGGATGGGGTGAGTCTGAGGTATAATTTTGTTTGCTAGAGCGGTGATGGGGGCTCCGAGGCCTGTCTTCAGTTAATTTACAATGTGAATTTTCCTTACCCTCTGCCCAGATGTTGTACAATGTACCTGTATATGACTGAGTAAATGATTCCTTTACTCAGAAGACTGTGCATTTCTCTGCCTCTTCTCAGAGGACTGGTTGGCTCTGCATTTTCTCTAGTATGTCTGTACAGTGAATATGTGTTGTGGATTTCTCTGTAGACAAAGTATACACAGTAAATTGGTTGAGAGTTGGACATTACAGCCTCCTGATAGAAGCCACAGACCCCTGTGGTCAATCTGCCCTTGCTCAAGTCTTCATTACTGTGGTGCGTATATCATTGAAGGGATAATTCCTCTATGCCTTCTTACATTTTTTATTATTTCAAAAAGATTTAGGTGATTTAAACAAAAGCACATCGTATAACGTTGAAAGAAAACCCTTCAATTCATTTTCTTTTGAAGTAGACACTATTCAAATATAATATATATATATATATATATCATATGCTGGTTTCATTGTTATCTATACTATAATTGAATTCTAAAATTATAAGAAACACTGGCCACACTTGCTAATTAATTCTATGTGAAAAATTTAACGTAGAAAAAATTTAATATTATGATGATCATATAGTAATTTTGAAAAATATCACTAAAACATATTTGCAAAATTTTCTTTTCAAGTACAACCTACAAGAGGCACAATTGGCCTGGTCAATATTTGTAATGTTTTTGTTTTTTTTGAAAGGTTGATAAGAACCCCACTACCACTCAGGAAATGTTCCTAGGAAAACCAGGCAAGTTTTTTTTTAACAACTTTTCTATAGAGATACATGTTCTAAACTCTAAATGTTTTGTCATTAAAGTGTTGAAGTCATCTATCATAATCTTTTTTCGGTAATAAATGGACCAAGGAGTCGATTTAGGTAATCTGACTGCGGCCTTGTTTTTCAGCCATTGTTTGGAGGGTGGGGCTGCCTCTATCACTGGGACTTTCTGTTATCTGCTTGGGGAGCATTTCCCTATATGCCTGCATTCAGTGGAAAAGGGGACCAAATTTCCCAGACTCCTTGAATTTGTGACATCCTATTCTCTCTTCAAGAAAAGAAAGGTTCTGGTAGTAACAATACACCTCATCTGAAATTGGTGGCAACCCATTCTCTTTTGAAGAACAGACACTGACTGAGCAATAAATAACCATTATACATTACACACAAAGGATTTTTAAAAAGTTCTGCCTGTACAAGTTATCTTTTATTTCTTAAAATCATGTATAAATTGTAAATCACAATATTGTCTGTGTAAATCATATCAAAACAATTTCTAGAAAATATTCAGGCACTTTTGCATTGTTGGTTGATTAATAAATACTGATAACGATCCTGGAATTCTGTCACATCATCAGACAATCTCAGTATTGAACTTCGCTAGACATTCAGCTATACAATCCCTACAATGAAAAACAATAACATGGATCTATTGATTAAAAAATTATTTGATGTACCTGTGTTGAAAACTGTAGACAAGAGAGAGTTTTGTTTATGTATTGGTGCAATTTTCTTCTTTTTTTTAACTAGATGTGAGGTTAAAGTAGATGGTTCCAACCATTTATAAAATTTTCTACCTTTGGACAAAGCAAATTTTGAATAATCAGACTATATATATGATATGGAATTAACTCAATAATTTTATGAAATGAAATTGATTTATAACTGTTCCAAGTGAAATGTCAACTGTGATTGAGTTAAAAAAATCAAGTACCATAACTAGATTTATGACAATGTTGATATGGACCAATTGTTAAACACTTGCTCCTTAAACATAACAAATCTTCAGCAGTGTTTACAGAGATCATAATCCAATATTGTACAGTTTCCACATCATACAACACTTACCTAAATAATTGCCTGTTGTTAACTATTGACAACACATGTCCTCCAGGAATGACCTTCACCTTTGAACCTGGCCACAAGTCCTGCAGTCTTATCACATTATCACGGGGAACATATGCATCTTCCTCAGCCACAACAGATAAGATCATGGAGGTATCCACCGGTACAGAATAATTTCCGAGATGAGTAAACTCATCCATCATTTCAAACATGAAGTCCATTATTTCGGCATCCAACGACTTAAGCTGTTGAGATTTGTCATTTTTGAGCAAGGATAAGTTATTGGAGGTAGGAGAGAATGACTTGGCCTTCCAGTCGTTGACGGTCCTCAGCTGTCGGATGGCCGTTCCGATGCCGTCAACCTGTGACCCCGCCTCTCTGATTCGCTGAAGGGCACGCTCCACATCACTGTGATAGTCTTGTATACTATAGTCTTTAGAAAATCTGCCAGTCCTTTTCTACACAAAACATTCCTAGAGCATTACAGTCCTGTTTAAATGCCGGTACTGTATTAGTAACTTTCCTGTATTTGTAATTTTTACTAATATTTAAAGGCGTTTATTTTCATGTATTTTAAAAGAAAGATTCACAGTTTGTACCAATAATATTTGAAACCAATTTTCCCTCTTCAATGAACATTTCAGTTTTTGGATCAATTTGACAACAAAATCCCCTAAACTTGATACTATGGTGATATTGATGAGTAAATGCGAAGTAAAGATAAAAAAAACTATCGTTCTCAAATCTCTTATTCCATGCATTGTACTCTAAACTCATTAAAACATTAAAAAAAAGCCATATGTTGACTGGAACAAACCAACCTCTGGAGAATCCAGCTTCTTTCTGATTTCATGCTCATACTCCTTGTCTTCATAATAACTGTTCTTCAACACATCCCATCTCACAGCTTTAGTAAGAATACCCTGCATATATATCATGATGGATGTTGAACAAAATTTCGGTACCAGTAAATACTTGCAAGTACGATTCTATGTTATGCTGAATATTCTAAATGCTACTAGTACAAAATGTACTGAGTACCCATACATTCTACATATTATCATGAATTTCTAGTCAAATGAATTCAATAAATGTTTTTATTACATGTGACTCTTACTTAGGTAGTAATTACAAATCAAGATTATGGGTATATTCTGTCCCAAGATATCCTCGATTCACATTTTGCTTAATTACTTGATATTTGTATATACTTAAAAGGGTTAAACCGATGTTCATTCAAATGTATAAAAAATTTCTGCAAGATTTCAACTTTAGGTTATCAGGTTTCAATACATGGCTAAAAAATGTGATGTTGGGATTTTGTATTGCAACAGACCCGGAAGATAACCTAGAAAAATTGTGCAAGGTATTCCAAGAGACTTCTGAACAATGAAAAGATGTCAACAACATTCTCCATTATAAATCTCCGTAAGAAATCAGTTTTCGTTCCTGTGAACTTTTATGCATTAAAAATGATAACGTGTGAATAATTTTATCTTGTACCGGTATATTTTCTCTTTCATTTATTTCCCTTTTTTCTTATATGTGTATTATAATTAAAAAATCGTCTAAATGTGCTGCATAAATATCTTGGGAAAGACTTTAGTAATAGGCAATTGGGGAAGTGGGAATAGCATATGAGAGGAATGCTAAACAAGCATGTGTGCATTCATATTTTTATCTCTTAATATCTTGACTTATGGCAAAAAGTACACAAGTACAAAAGAAATGTATCTTGAATAGGTACCCATCAGCTACACATTTTATTTCTCTACATAGTTCTCATTTCTCTGACTTACCCTAGTATACACTGGGGAGGCCGTAACACCAGCTAGACAGGGAACCAGTCCAATCGGTTTGGGCCAAATGGTGGCAGCCAGAGAAGACATCTGTACAAAGAAGTAGGAATTTACGATCAAGGGAAAATCAATTGTTCACTACTTCCTTTGTAATATTTGATCAGTAAATTTATGGAAAATTGCTTATTTTTGGTATATGGGTGACATTTACATGTACAGTAATCAAAGTTCACATATAAGAACACATGTAGACAAATGTTCCTCTAGTAATGAAATAAGAGGAAATTCTAGCAAGAAACATGCATTTATATCTGTCCAAAAAAACTACTGCAAGGTGAAAATAAAGTTAAATTCATGTAACCATTAAAGTAATACTGACACGGAACACACGAGTGCACATGTACCGGTACTTACAAATCCCCCCATAGAGATTCCTGTCAGGCAGAATGGTCCCCATCCCTGCTCCTCACACCAGTGAAGTAGCACCACCGTCTCAAACATCAGTGCCCCGCCCATCACAATTAGGTCACTCACATTCTGAAGACTGGAGCGGCTACAGAGACAAGGCGATTGAAACAGTCACACAAAATGACATTTATACACTTTATTTCTACCGCTAAATCAAATACATGTATCAGTTAAATTGTATGTCATACTTACAATTGGTCTTTTGGTTTCCTTGAACCATCTGCCATATCATTAAAGAAAACATCTCACTAACTAACAATTAAGTGGGTAAGTTCATAAAAATGTGAGAAACTTTCACAGATTTAATGAATGGCAAACCTGTCATTCCAATTTTTAACTGAGTTGATAATCTGCTCTACTATAGTATTGTAAAGGATACAGAAAGGACTCTCAATAATGATCGACCCAATGCCATGGTCATTTAACAATGGCTCTGCCATAAGTCTTCTACGAATAAGGTATCCCTAAATTGAAAATGAAAACAATCTATAATTAACCTTTCCATCTTCCAAACAAAGAACATGGCTGGAGAGGAATACTGTCTACAAATTGCTTTGCCTGCATCACTTTGCCTTTCACCACTCTGTTCAATTATTGGTCATTGCTTTTTTTAACAAGACAAAACAGGCATATACTGTAAACCAACTTTTATTCACCTGCAAGAAACTCTCACTAGGTTCTCACTGTGAACAAGTTCTTTAATATCTCTGATACCGCTATATATTTTTTGAGATAAACAACATCTTCTTAGTGAAAAATTAGTCACTGCAAACCAACATATTCTCAATAAATCTTGATACAAAGTCCTCCCAACAAAAGTTAGTTTACAAGTATAGAAAATCCATGAAGTCTGAAGTCATTCCTGCAAATGAATGATACCCCACAACAAAGACGTACATGGTCACCGGTTCCTCCATGGTGAATACACACTGGTCGAGACGGGCCCTGCCACCTGTTGGGGATTATCATCTGAAACCTGCCAAAGAAATACCATAGGTAAGCTTACAGCTCCAAAATTCATCACATAAAGCTTTTAATTAAACATCTCCAACCCTCCAAAGGCCAGGTATATACATGTACCTACATGTATACTGCATCAGTAAATGGAAAAAGAAACAAGGGTATACCCGAGTGCAATAATTTTTTTAATTTACATATACATGTATATATTTACATGTAACAATTGTGTTTTTTTCTACTTTATGACTGAATTCTTCAATATTATGAATACTGGGTAATTTAATTATTGGTCTAAAATTGTGATTGCACTATCAGTACTCTTACTGTCCTCACCTGGACTTTTTGACAACACTGGGCATCACCCCTGGAATGATTTTGTCCCATGGGGAGTGGAACTCCCCCTCTAACACTCGAACATTTCCTTCTACCTTCTCCTGTACAAATTAAAATGTATGCATGAATAATTAAAACATGCATGATTTTGAATATTGTAGTTAATACATGTATATACATAATGTGAGTTTTCAATTGCTGTATCTTTTTTGTGAATTTCACAGATTCTTTGAGCTATCAATTAATGATACCAGTACATGTATCTGCTTTTCACTAGTTTCCAGTCATGATTAATAAACCAAAAATCCACATTCTATTACTAAAGACATTTCAAAAGGGGAGCCAAATCTATGATATACCGGGTAAACAAATGTACCAATAGAGTTGTCTTTGCTTTTCCTCACCAGTCCATGAATAACACAATTAGCAAAACATGTATAAAGATTAGTTTTTATACACATTGTACATGTTGGCACATATACATCCACATTTTCTCACTTTATTGAGAAACAAGGGAAATCCTGAAGATCCTTCAAACTATAAAGCAACTACATAATATCATAACATTGTAACATGCTTGGATACCTTAGTCACTCAATTTAAACACAACTGTACATTTACCAGTAGATCAAAAGAGAGATTTTCCAGATATTCTTTATTCATATTCTCTTACGTTGATACAACATGATAATGTGTGTATAATTAGTGACTAAGCTTAAAGGATTCCTGCAAGCAAAGCATTTTACAATGTAATGGTTTGTGATGTACATTAGAGACTTACATGCAAAATGTCCACTTGGTGATTTTTGTCGACAAGAGTGTAAGCTGCATCCCGGACTGAGAGGACTTTCCTCAAATCCAACAGCCTAAAAATCAGATCACCTTAATAAAGCTTGTACTGGTAAAAGTATAGGCACAAATATAGCTAAAAGGTTTTTGTTCCAACAAGCTTTCATCATGTACAGCTAAAGTACATTATTTTTTAATAATTTAACCAAATATATGTACATGGACATCATATCTATAAAATGTACTAGTAAGTAGATGTAATGCTTGAATTTGAAATGAAAGACAAGAGAAATGGAACTTATTGCATGTTCAACATGTCCACCCATTAACCTTTTTAAGTGACTTGGCTGTCCCCAACCTTTCACAAATTGACTTGTGAGGATGAGGTTTCGAAAAAGACTGTCAAAGACACTCATTCCTGCTGATTATTCCTGGCATCTGATTGTAGGATATCTAGAAGAGAAAACAAAAGCAATGACTGGTGCTCAGAAAAGTAATACATACATGTACGTGGTATATAAACAGTCCTGATTTATGAGACGTGATGGTTTCTTAGTGCCTCAGCATAGTGAAATGGGATTGGAGAATGATGATGGACCAGACTTGGATTCCAACCCAGGCTCCTTGAATCTCTGGTCAACTGAGCTATCTTGCACCAGCATTGAATGAATTTAACTAGTCTGATTATCACATTCCTCCCATTTAAATTACTGGTATTCAAACTTGTCTTACCGTCTCAATAGGAAAAAAGTACAGGTGGATAAGATAAATGAATTAGTACAGAATATTTTTTTTCTTTGAGCTACACCTATAGTAGAGCTTATAAGACAAGTGCTTATACCAGCTAAGTGGGGTTAAGTGAAAAGTTATTAACAGCTGATTCGCAGATCGAGCTTTAATGATATTAATTAAATCACACGAATTTTTCGTATATATTTGGTTGGGTGACTCAAGAAGCGCCTGACAAATGATGAGAAGTTACACAATGTTTAGTTTAACTTCAACACGACAACAGTTCAAACGTTCAACGGTGTTCAAATACTTTTGTTTCATTGTTTTTAAAGAACTGGTCACTTAAAATCGTCATCTCTTCATATAATATTGAAATAAAACAAAGCCTTCACAAACCCTGCAGATCTGAGACCAAGGTTTCATAAACCAGCGAGAAACATATTATTGTCAGGCAACATGACCCTTTATATTTCGAATTTTCTCTTCTGTAAATATTCTTTAGTTAACTCAAACTTGCAGTGTTTCGTATTATTATCTCTCAATGATTATTTCATATTTTAGACATTGGTGCAGCTGTAAATGTTCCAATATTATTTTGTTTATTTCTAAAAGACATTCGAACGGAACATGAAATGAATTTGTAACGTTACATGTAAATATATTTAAGATATTTCTACGCTTGGAGGAGTTATCTTTTCTTTTTGTGCAATCCGCGCCACGATGCTGCAACCAATTTTACACCAGCTGAATTCTACCAGAATAGTCCTTGCAAGTAGTTCCCCGAGGAGAAAACAGATTCTGGGAAATATTGTAAGATTTTTTGGCGTGTGTTAAACCAAAGATTTTTAGTGGCATACATTATATTACAATTAAACGAATAATTCAACTGAACTGATGTATGACAGCTGTATGATGCAACTCTTTGAAAACAAATCGTGTTCCATAACTAAAAAAAATTTTTATCTCAAGTTTTACATAGTTTATCTCCATTTTTGGCGCATTTTGTTTGCGAAAATTTGTTACTGTCATTTCAACAACAAAAAATTTATATGTCACATATCAGCTATAGAGACATAAATACATGCAGAGGCATAAATTATGTCTCTGATAAATAACATTGTTACTTAGGTCTCTGCACATTTCATTTTAGAGAAAATATCAAAAAATATTTCATTCATGTGGGTAACATCTACTGCATCATTATGAGACACAGTATGATTACATAATGATAATTATTTTTTTAGAATCTGAAATTTGATACAGCAAAGTCAAACTTTGAAGAAAACTTGGACAAGTCATCTTTTTCAAGTCCAATAGAATATGTCCGTGAAACTGCCAGACAGAAGATACTAGAAGTAGCTCAAAGGTTGTATCAAGAAGAGGTAATTCTTATCCTTCAGTGTGCAGCCATGGACAGTATGAACAGTGAACCATCTGATGATTAATCAATGCAGGTTAATAGGGCTGCAGCTAGCATGGTAACATTTCAGTTACATGCATGTATGTTGATAATATATTGCATGCAGACAAGGGTCAAAGAAGAAGGTACAGTTTCTTTCAATATTTGCCCTAAAATTCAAAAGTTCTTTAAATCTCATAAAAATACACATGTACCATCTTGAACATGTGTGTATATAAAGTACCAAGTTATACACTTTTATCTTGTTACAACAAATAGTTATAACCTAAACATTTTGGCATATTCCTAAGATTTGGTAAAAAATGATGAAGAATGGCACATTTTCTCACAGTTTTTTGAAGAGGAAAATGTGTCTGCAGCCATCGCCCACAACGAAAATTAATATATTTTATGTGATATCACATGATAAAGTTATAATGTGAGTTTATCGTGCGACAGCTGCGGACATATTTTTCTATTCAAAAAACCACAAAGGAATTGGTGTCTTAATTCTGCTCAGTTTTAGGAAAATTACGGGAAAATGCACTGTTTGTGACATCACAATTAAACTTGTGGAAGTCTAATCAGGTAACTATACTGGCATGCGACCAGTTCTCGCCGAGTACCATTTCTCGCCAGTACATTGTGACGTCATTTTATCAACACATAAAACTATATACGAAAAATGACTAGCAATGTACTGGCGAGAAATGGTACTCGGCGAGAACTGGTCGCACGCCAGTATACAGATTCTTATTTTATGGGTATTCTTGTGTAAAAAAAAATGTGCATTTCAATTTCTTGTGATATCTTTAAAAATCACCATAAAACAGGGCAAAATATGATTGAAACTGTACCTAGGTCAAATTTGAATTTGATCATCACTTTTAGGAAAACATTTTTTGCTTTGACTAGGTGAAAGTTTCTAGGGACGGCAATTTCCAATTTTACCCTTGCTTATAAATATCATATTTATAATATTAGACTGAATGTTATTTGCAGTAAGCATTCCTTGAAGAGTTGATAATGCATGTTTTTATGGTTTTAATCAAAGATTGAAATATGATTTATGAACCCGTGATTTACAGTATCTTTATTTTTTTAATTCATTAAGCCACCACCAGAGTTGATAATTGGAGCTGACACAATAGTAACAGATGGAAAGAATATTTTTGAAAAGCCAAGCAGCAAAGACCATGCAATTCAAATGATAACAAGGTACAAACTGTGGAATCAATTTTATAATAAAATTATTTTCTTTTGTTAATTTAAAGTTTCATTTTCTGGTGGACTCAAATAAAAACTATGCAAACTGTATGCAAATTTTTTTTTTTTTTTGCTTTCCATTTCAAAATTTAATAACATTTCACTGTCATGAGACTTTAATATAAATGCAGAAAAGTTTTAAAAATAAGAAAAATAAGGGCTTATCTGAAACAAGACTGATATTTTTATAATTTTCTAAAAAGTAAAGTGTTATATTTTTGGGTCTAAAGTTGGCCTACTATTGGTAACAAATGTATACACTTTATTGGTTATTGTAGAAAACCATCTTAAATTTTTACAAGTAAATCAATGTGCAAGTTTGTCTCTAATAATCTGAAAAAATCTGGTCAGATTGGAATGCTATCATATTTTTATTACATTAACAGTTTCAGTGGAAAAAGTCACAAGGTTTTAACTTGTGTAGTGTTGGTTACACCTAAATCTTCAAAAAGTGAGTTTTTCAAGTTTACTTTTTAGGTTGTCTGAGTCGCTCAGGTGACCTATTGCCATTGGTGTTTGTACGTCGTCGTGTGTTAACAATTTTACATTTTTAACTTCTTTTTGAAAACTACAAGGCTAATTGTTACCATTTTTTGTGGGAAGTTTCTCTATGGTAAGAGGAATATAAATTGTAAAAGTCTTGGCTCTATCACCCCTGGGACCTCTTAGGCAGGCCAAATATACCCCCAAAAAATGCCAATATTAAAAAATCTTCTTTTTTATTCCCACATGTGGGGAAATACTAAATGCATTGCATAGTTAAGATGTCTATAAAGCCCTCTACCTAAATTGTGAAATTCATGGCTCTGGGGACAGGGCTTTAGGCCCTAGGGCGGGGCCAATATAGCCATACACTGGTATGATCATAACATCCTGATGTTAAATTCTGAAATTCACTGCCCAGGGCATTGGCAGAAATTGAGGCATTTTGGAGGGGGGGGAGGGGGGGGGGGTGTTAAATATGACCATTTGTTGAACATTCATTTATTTTTACTTAGGGTAATTGCTATTTGTCACCCATAACAATTTTAACTTCTTCTTGAAAACGAAATGGCAAACTGTCACTTAGCAATATTGAATTAAGTGTGTGTTCATTAGACTATTTGAGGAAATCTACTTTTTATTACTATCCTGTGTATTGTATACTTGTAGAAAAAAGCTGTATGCATTTTGTGTACATAAATGATTAGACTGAATGTTATTAAAAATTGACTATTAAAGGCCTGCAGGTGTTGCATTATCAAAAGTTTACAATGTTTGGCCCCTGGAGCTAAGGAATAGATAATCCAAGATTCCTCCAACTCTTGTGCCCCCACCCCCCTCCCACATTTAAATGAAATAATGTGAATAATAAAAGTGAGACAACAGTCAAAGAAGTCACAGATTAGGGTTTAGACTTCAAAATGAAGCTTAGAATGCAAATTTGAGACTGGCATCTCAAACTAAGGGCTGTAGTACTCAGCTGATTGTCAAGGTCTGTGGGCCTCTTGTATCAATTTATTACATGTATTAATAATAGTTTTTAATAATATTTATCCTAAGGCTAAGAATTGGTTTTAAGTGAACACAATTATACAGGGTGATTGCTAGATAAATTCGTGTTATACCAGTATTAAGTTCCTAGGACAAAATAATACAGTAAAGATATGAAATTAATATTGCAAATGTTTTATGCCCCTGTATCGATTGTTGAAATATATGATGCATTTATTTGCCAAAAGTTGCGTCATAATGCAAAAATTTATTCAATTATTTGCACAATGAGGCTTAGTTGGCTTCGGTTAAGGGAGAAGGGCATAATATATCTATCACAAGTTTTTTGCTGCCTTGCATTCAGTGTTAACTATTTAAACATGTTTTATTTTGCAGCATTCAAAGGCAGAGATACATTAAATGACCAACTCGATATCACACAGTTTGAGGAAATATCTGAAGTCTTCATGCCAGAATTACCCAAAGAAGTCATCAAATCTTATGTTGACACTGGAGAATCAATGTAAGCATCTCTTACAGCTAACATGTCCTCTTCCAGCCAATTTGTTCACAGGAACTTGTTTTTATGAGTTATGAGTTAAATTCCTGAGTACTATAAACGTGAGGAATTAATTTCCGCATAAAATGCGCGAAGCAGTTCTCAAAGATTTTAAAATTTTGCTTTTATTTTTTAGACAGTTTTGACCTAAATGAAATCATAACAAAAAATCGGGGTTTACAATTTTATATTCTCACAATTTGATGCAAATCAGCAGAAAATGGGAATGAAGTATTCGCATAAAAAATAAGGAACTTGCACAGTATCTCTCCTATCTGCATAAACAGTGCCCAAACATTGCTTGCTAGCAGACTGGAAAAGACCACAAACCTCTGTGTTCAAGTCTTTGATAGAATGTATACTGGTAATTAAAATCAAACTGTTTATAAAAAAATCCTCTGTTAAAAACATGCAAAAATTAAGCATGGTGTTCACAAATGAAGATGTCAGAAAACTTTTAAAAGTGAGAAAGTTGAAAGCTTTGTTTTACAGATAATTTAATATTGAACTGCCGATATGTAGGTAAAATGGAGTAGAATAGAATGGCTATTACCGGTAAACACTTTCCCACTGTGTTTCGTCTGAGAGCAAAATTGATTGCAATTCACCAAGGGGGTACTCCACTCCATATTATTGTTCATGTTTCTCTCTGGCTGTGTAAAATCAAAATATGCCCCATCTTCCTAAATTTGCCCCATCTTCCAGTATGTAGATTCTCTTTGGCCCCCAGAGATTATGATTTGGAAATATGGCATGCCAAATTTACAAAACC